>NC_136959.1:57674661-57759661 GCF_032717465.1 Coenobita brevimanus | reverse complement strand
AAGGTGTTGGTAGCTGGGTGGGTGATGCAAGATAGAGGCATAGATAAGCAATGATATACGCTACTTGAGCTCCAGAAAGTTATATATATGAGTTCATCTGGAAATTAGTTACCGAATGGTCACTGATGGGCAAGGTGAGGCTCTGTCGTGGATTCGTTTCTTCCTTTTTTCCCTTCTTATTTGCTATCCTTATCTCATTCTAGGAGTTCAGTTACTCTTCTAGGAGCTGCCTATAGCATGGGTCAACCGCCATATTGCAGTTATCCTCTCTTCTTATGTCCTTATTTTCCCGCTTTTTTTTTCATCACTTTCCTTTATTGTTTCTTCTCATATATTTTAATACCTTTCCTTCCCTTTACTATATTTTTCTTCTTTATTAGTAACATTTTCCTCTCATTATTTCTCCTCCTCTGTTTTCTCCTCTTCTCTTTAGTTCACATCCATTAATCTCATTTTCAAGTTCTTTTGTCTTCTCGATATTGTGTTTTGCTTCATGTCATTGCGTCTTTATTCCCTCTTATTTCATCCGTATCCACGAAACTAAAAACTTCATGGCCGTACTGTTCTTACGCTACGGTATACAGCATTGAAGTTACAATTCTTCAAGTTAGCGCTGGATAAGCACGGCGCCTGTTTACATAATACAGTATGTCGTTTTTCCTGTGTGTGTGTGTGTGTGTGTGTGTGTGTGTGTGTGTGTGTGTGTGTGTGTGTGTGTGTGTGTGTTTTTCCCAGGAAATTCTGTCAAATCCGATCAGTTCGAAAATTTTCTGAACCGCATAATATTGTCTGGAGACTAATAAAAATAGAATTAAAAATTAAAGTAATACACCGCAGGCCTTAAATGAAACCGTAACTTTACTTCAGAGAAAACAAAAGTTAGTAAAATTATGTGCAAGAGAGAGCACAGGAAGCAATAAACACGATTCAGATATAACGAAACGAAAGAGCATGACCAGAATGGCAGGAAAAGAGTACGTAGAGGAACCAGAGCGAAAAGAGGCAGCCGATAAAGAGAAAGCATGATAAAGAGAGAAAGTTTGATAGAGAGAGAACGTTTGAGAATTTCCACGTGAGGCTCAGAAGAAATGTGCACGAGGAGAGGAAAGGGCCTGTGTTCGATTTACGATGAAGTTTGGGAGAGATGTTCGTGGGAGAGAGACCAGCGCGCCCCCAGCTGAGAGAGAGAGAGAGAGAGAGAGAGAGAGGGAGAGAAGGAGGGAGGAGAAAAAAAGTAAAGCAGGGAGAGGGGACCGTGAGAGGGACTATTCAGCTTATGGTGTGACTTGTCGGGGGAGGAGGGGGGCAAGAGTGAGGGGGGAGTTCGGAGAGGGAGAGGCAAAGAGGGGGGTTTATGATAAAGTGGCCTGGTGTGTGGGATATGGAGAGAGTTGGCTGCATCGTGACCCAACCTGCCACACCCAAACCACACCTCCCTCGTAAGACTCACTCCACCACACACCCCTCCACACCCGCACCCCGTACCCCCACTCCACACCCATGATCACACTACTCAACATACGTCTCCCTCGTAGCACAGAAATCACTGCACCACACCCCATTCCACACTCCCACTACACATGTACGAGTATGAACCCTCATTTTTCATACTATGCCACTTTGTCCACCACTCCACACTTAACTCCACAACCCTTGACTCCACACACTTGACTTCACATTTCACCTACACCTCACAGCGCGCCACCCAATCCAGTACACTCCACTCCACAACCTCACTTCATTACCCAACTCCATATCGTACTTCCACACCTTTCTACACCACTCCCATAAAGCGCACACACACACACACACACACACACACACACACACACACACACACACACACACACACACACACACAAGCACCTCGCAACCCTCCACGCCACCTCACACAAAGACCTCAAATAAATACCGCAATATATGCACACCGAACACGAAGTCACTTATATCCTTACTATCAGCGATATAAGCTAACCTGAATTATATGGTCTGGTGGTAGCACGAATAGTAGTAGTTGACATGTGAACCCAATGGACCGCAGGCTGAAGTTGTCCCTCTCCTGCAGTCCACGGTCCTCCTTCTGGGGGATCGAGAAGGAGCTGAGGGACGTTTGTATAACCGAGCAGCACTTCTGTCCAGCTTTATCAGTTCCACTGCATGAAAACCTCGCTCTCCACCTCCGGTAGCATGAAAAAAAAAAAAAAAAGTCCCAGTAGAGTGAAACTTTACTGGAAATTGTTTCTGGCTCTTGCTGAGAGGAATAAAGTAATACAAAGGGAAACTAAACACCAACGACTATATTCACTCATCATCCATTAATCTTGTTTCCCTATCAGGAGCGTAGGAACCCTCGGCTAGGTTTTTCAGTCCCGATATTTAAGGGGAAGACTTGTCACAGTTGCAGTACGTGAACAAGAAACCGCAACAGTCCCTCGGATTTAAACCATTGTGGATCCCAACTGGCTGGGGCACCTTAAATCACCAGACCACAAGGAGTCATTTAGTCATATTGTTACCACCCAGCCATATGACATCTAATTCCGTAAGCTGAAGATAAGAAGAGCATTACAGGGTGGGAGTGGCGGTTCTGTAATCGGAAATATAGTTTACTCGATCTGCAACTGAGAGGTTTCGGGGCTATCACAGGATCCTTGGACAAGATCTCTTTACTTCTACCTGTTTGTACCTAGAAATGATATAAGGTGTAGGACACCAAGGTCCATCCAGGTATTCTGAGTCGCCAAAAAAAAATTCCAATGGGATAACAATATTTACATATGTTTTGTTGCGAGAGACGCCGTGGGTGGGTGGGCGGGATAGGAGGATGGCATATTAGAGTGATGTTGATGGATGGGTGGTTGAAACGGAAGGTGGGTAGGTGGCTGGGTGTGTGGGTGAGTTGGAAGGAGGGTGGGGAGGGAGATGGATATGTGGGTGAGTAGGAAGGAAGGTGGGGAGTGGGGAGGTAGATGGGTGAGTGGGAAGGAAGCTGAGGAAATGGACGTGTGAGTGGGTGGAGGGGTGAGTGGGAGGGTGGAAGGGTGAATGGGAAGGTGGAGGAGTGAATGGGAGGATGGTAGAATGAGTGAGAGGGTGGGAGGAAAAGAAGAAATGATGTTTGTGGATGGTGGAGGGTAGACGATAGGGGGTAAAATGAGGGCAAAAAAGGATTGAGAACAGAATCAGGAGGGGGAAACAGTGATAGAGTGGAGGATAAGGAGTGAGAATGAGGGAGAAAGAGAGAGGATTGAGAGCAGGATTTAGGGGTGGGAGACGATGATAAGGTGGGGGGATAGGGGATAGGTGGGGAGGCGGCTTCTTGAGGGGATGACGCACAGAGGATCAAACACCGCCGAGCCTAGCAAGTCAGACCACAAAAGACCCGACCTAAATCAAAAGTTCCGCCTCCAGCATTGTGTGTTTTGTCAGCTCGCCTACGCAGCCATCGCCACAATTAGCGTATGCACTTTTTACTTTCCCTTTCGTATGCATTTACAGGTATTTGATTATTTTTTCTATATCCCTTGCGACAGTTAGTGTCCTTTAGTGAATATATTCCTATGTCCTCCCTACACTACTGTATACGGTATATATTTTCTTAGCACATCCTCTCCTTCACACAGCATCTCTCCACACTGCTTCTCCAGCACCAGCACCTCCCTCACACACTATCTCCCTCACCCTACGTCTCCCACACACAGCGTCTTCCTCAAACAGCCTCTCCCTCACACAGCATCTCCCTACACTGTTTCTTCCTTACACAGCATCTCCATGACACAGCATTTCCCCACAGTACTGTCCCGTATTCTACCTCCTCCCCACAAGCGATCCTTTTCCTCCCTCGTCCAAACCTATTCACTCAGACCCACACATTGTCCCTCCTCAGTCTGTCTCTCCCTCACACTTCCTTCCCCTAACAAGTCCACTTTTTTCCCTTTACACCTGACCGATCCCCTTCAGCACACCAGCTCTCACAGTGTCCCACCTCCACACTGCCGTACCTCTACACTGCCTTTCCTCACGCTTCTCCTCCCTTAGGCTACATTGCTGCCACACATCTGCCAACTTGCCTACAGCAGTAATCCTCTCTTCATATGTTCTTATGTTTACCTTTTACTGCCACCCCCCCCCCCACACACACACACCAACAACAAAAACAAACGCCCCCTTTCCAACCAAATCGACCCCCTCCGACACACACACTCTCGCCACAACAACACGAACCCCTTAAAATACTGTTATCCCCAACAAGATCTTGCTTGCTAATGACCACCGATCCCCAAATTTCCCTCTGACCTGTGCTGACCCGAAGGGGGGATGGGAGGGGGTACTTGAACTCGAACTTGGCCCCTCGGAGTGTGTACGCGAGGGGTCAGGTCAGGCCAGGTCATTAGGGGGGGTCCTATCAGGGTTAGAGATCTTGTAAATTTGGGAAGGATTTGGTCTCTCACGGTGACCTTTTCTTTCGGTCTTTTGCCCCTCATGATTATTAAGCGATGTTTAGTGGTCTGTAATGGACGGGATATGGCCGCAGAAAATCGAGGTAAGGCAGGAACATTTTCTCCCCTTTGTTGGGTGGATTTGAGTTGTTTTTAGTGTATATAATGTCGCTTTGGGGTGATTAGTGAGAACAATCCGTATACAGATTTTATAGTGTTGTGTGTGTGTGTGTGTGGGTGTGAGAGAGAGAGAGAGAGAGAGAGAGAGAGAACACCTTCCTTCCTTCCTCTCACATTCCCAATCACACACACACACACACACACACACACACACACACACACACACACACACACACACACACACACACACACACACACCATCCCTACCCTGCTTGCCCGCTCGCCCGTGACAACACACTTCAGCTCGTGTTTGTTCCGTCGCACATCACCAGCTATGTGTGTGTGTGTGTGTGTGTGTGGCAAGACTGTGATAAAGATATTGGTTTTTACTGCAAATCATTCAGTACAGCTGGTGCTGGTGTTGATAATGATGATGATGACAGTTTTGCTCTTTCACTGCCGTCAAGTATTCACCAAGCTCACGACCTGACACCCCGCAATGCCAAGAGTGATCACTAGATGACCAGATTGAGGCAGGCTATTTGATCCCGTAAGAGCCACAGTTAAACCCCCACCAGCATAAGAAAACTTCCCTCAAAGCCTCTCCATCACATATTCCTGTTACCTTCATATTCTTACAGAGTCCCTTGATTTTATTTTCTATACGATTCTACACACACACACACACACACACACACACACACACACACACACACACACACACACACACACACACACACACACACACACACACACACACATCCCTACGCCTCCATCCTCACATTCCCACCTCTCTCTCATACATCTCCCCAGGATTAAGGCAAGACTTATTTAGATCTGTCGCATCTTGTTCACTTCTGCCTCTGACAGTAACCTTTGAAAAGCCGACTACGAGAGAGAGAGAGAGAGAGAGAGAGAGAGAGAGAGAGAAATGAACACCTGATAATCGAAAGGAAATGTAAAAATCCGCGCCCTTACTGAATGTGTTAACTTGGGTCCGTATTCTCGTTGGTTGAGGAAACTCCCTAACATCTTTTTCCTAGCGAGTTATTTTGTTTATTACATCATACTGGTCTCCTCTGTGTTACATAAATCCTTCAAACATTGCCATACTATGCATTAATGGCATATAAAAGGATATTAACCACCCATGTCAAAAAATAAATCGTAATGGAAGAGCTGACAGGGAGCCTCCGTATGCGACGAGAATACGGCCCTGTCCCGGAGGTATATACTTGCTGGTGATTCACTCCTGCCTACGTGAGGGTTTAGGTGTGACCTTATGGGCATGTAATACTATCTTGTTTTCCTGACTTTGAATCACTCCATCCTTAGTTAGGTGGAAAATGGGTGATGATGATGATGATGATGATGGAGAAATCGCTAAGTAAGATGCGTTTGATAAAAGCCTCTTTAGCCCTACGAGAGTAAGGACGCGAGTGCTATAGACCTATACTCCTTTCTCCTTAACTTGGCATTGATATTCGTCCATTTGTATATTATTTCACGTACCTCTGTCACAGGTGACAGTATTGCGATTCTCTTCATCCGCTCCGTAGCACATCTTCGTGACTAGCATCGCATTCTAGTGCTAATTTATTGTTAAAACATAGCATTCAAGATGAAGAGATGCAATTTTAGGCCAGGTTAGAATAAAAGAGGTATACGGTACAAAGTATATAATGTATTGTTGAGCAGTAGTTTTAGGCGTAGTGTTAAGTAGTTGGAGGGGTAAGGGGTGGTGTGGGGGATGGCGGGACATTCCACACTTATCAGTCGTCAATATTTGCTCGCCATCACAGGTACCTTTGATGCCGCCGATCCTCCCGACACATGTTCGATCCACACCTCACTCGCCGTGATTAAGGGACATGTGTTTTAAGCTTTCTCTGTGCTTACGTTTGGCCCGTGTCCATAATTTATTAAGAATATCTGTTAATAATCTCTCTCTCTCTCTCTCTCTCTCTCTCTCTCTCTCTCTCTCTCTCTCTCTCTCTCTCTTAGTCACATTAAGTCTGTCTGTCTGTCTGACTGTGTTTATAACATTTCCTGTTCGCACATTCGGAGGCCATGGATATCGAATCAGTTTGCTTATTAAAAAAAAAAAAAAAATAAGCACAAAGGGACAGGAAGAATTAGAGATAGAAATATTAGGAATGATACAGGGGCGGTCACTGGGCCCCCTGCTGTTTCCATTCCTACAGTTTGCATCGTAATGACTGCTGGCATTGTATGTAAAACGCCCTTCATTGGGTCGCCCTGCCTGTGGGTTGGGAGGGACAAGAAGTGATATATATCGCTGTTTAAAGTGAGGGTGACAGTGCTTATACATCATGGATATTTATGGTACTGTGTGGCTAATAGTATGATCACAACCACCATTCTGTTAGTGTTACGGATATTTCATCGGCAGTTTTATGCCATGTATAGTGAATGGTTATGCCATGGGTGACGATAATGTGCTGTTTGGGAGAAACGTGTTTGTGTATCATTCTTGCTATCTAAAGACAAATTTATTCAACTTAGGAGTGTTTTTTTAACTGGAGTAGTTAGTTAAGTCTTCAGTAACTCCTTCAGTACTAGGGATCTTAGATGAAGAGTTGTCTGGTGAACTGCATAAAGATATGAATTTTAAGAGGCTAATGTTACACAACCAACATTACCTGTTGTTCTTATCTTCCAAGTATCCAGTAATAAGGATGGTTACAAGTTAAAAAGTCAGTCATGTTTTTAACGAATTATGCATTGTAGCTTGGTGAATTCCTTTAACTATTCAACTTGCTGATGTTGTAATTAAATATTCAAGGCCATATTATCGCGAACTCTACGTGCACGTTTATAGTTTGGCTGGAGAAGGCTTCAACTGCTGTGCCTCCACAAGGTGCGTCATTACACCTGATGATTGAGCAGACCTGATCCTCTTATCTCTCTCTCTCTCTCTCTCTCTCTCTCTCTCTCACACACACACACACACACACACACACACACACACACACACACACACACACACTGCTGTAAACAGGTGTAGTATATCTCATTCTTAACACACACACACACACACACACACACACACACACACACACACACACACACACTGCTGTAAACAGGTGCAGTATATCTCATTCTTAACACACACACACACACACACACACACACACACACACACACACACACACACAACTTCCTATAGCCAACAAATTAGTGAGCGCTTAACCACGACATCCATAAAACTGAGGAAATAGCAGTGAGTGACGCCTCAGATAAAGTACCCAGCCAAACACACCCACTCCCATTCCTGATCCTCCAACCCACACACGAACCGTCTTTTACCCTCTCATGGTCGGGATAGTTCCAGTTTTTTATTCCATCTAATGCCAGATGATTTTAAGCTGAGTGAGTGTAGGAGCTTGAGAATACTCTCAGTTAACCTCCACATGGTCAGGATAACTCCTTTCCTATGAAACATCTATATACAGCTAACAGTGAGTCATGGGAGCCTAGAATACACCCATCCGCCCAACCCATATTAATAGCCGACTCGCCCAACCTACACTCATATTTATTTTATCGTCTGCTACACTCACGCCCACTTCTATCCCACAGTCAGTCCCCCCAGCCCTTACCCACTTCTAACCCACCCACCCACACCCACACTCACTCAGCCAACCGAGATTCACGCTAATACCCACACCCATACCTTCCCTTGTTTAATTAATTCACACCCACTTTTACTCATTCAAACCACAGCCACAACCCCACCCATACCGACACCCACTTTTATCCATCCAAATTACATCCACATCCGTACCCACACCCACACCCACCCATCCAAACCACACCTACACCTATTTTTTTTTTCTATCCAAATTACACCTGCACCCACACCCATACTAATACCCAAACCCCCACCCACAACGAAACATCCACATCCACAACCACTTTTACCCATCCAAACCACGCCCACGCTCACGCCCACATCCACACCCACCCGGCCAAGTCCCCATATACGGTCAGCGCGTGGCAGGGGTGGAGGGGAGAAGGCACCATAAGGAAACCCAATGTACTGGAGACGCCCCTTTCCCTCCACGGTGTCTATAGAATGTGTTCCGTGTGGTTCCGTATTGTTCCGTGTTCCGCATTATTCAGTATTTTCCGTATTGTTCCGTATGCCACATTGTTTCGTGATCCACATTCATGTTCCATGTGTTCCGTCTTGTTCCATGTTCCATATTGTGTCATGTTCAGTCCTGTTCCGTCTCGTTCAGTGTCTCATGTTCCGTGTTTTCTTGTGTTCCGTTACTTTTTTATGGGGTTGTAGCGTAATATGGACCCGGAAATGTACACCTCCCAGTTATCATACCCCCATGGTCTTTACACGGATCGCTGTTTACACGAGTCGCTGTTTACACATTGCATTATATACGCAGGTCGTTATTAATATGTCACGAGATCATTATTAGGCTGATACTGATGCGGAAAGTGCCGGTATTGATACGAGGCCATAATACCAAATGATACTAACGCGGAAGATACATATATGCCGATTAATATTAATACGAGATTATATCGATACGGATTATATTATTCTGGAACTGTACATATACGACTGACAGCAATGCGGAATAACGATAGTATGGAAAAATATCAGTCATGTTGATACGGAAAAATTAACGTGGGTTGGTATATGTATCAGTAACACACACACACACACACACACACACACACACACACACACACACACACACACACACACACACACACACACACACACACACACACACACACACAGGATGACAGACAGACACTCACAGGCCACACCACCACAACCTGGATTGGTCACACCCTGATGAACAAGTGATCTGACAATGACAAGCCACAAATGACAGTGTCTGGTGTACCTGCCTAATCATTATACCTGTCCTTTCTGTCTCCGTCTCTCTGTCTGAGTCTCTTTATCTCAAGCTGTCTTCTCTCTCTCTCTCTCTCTCTCTCTCTCATATGCTTCACGTCACTCAGTCACTTATCCTACCTAGTTTTTAGACTTACATGTCATTCATTTCTTTATCAGATATCAATGTCTCATACCTATACTTCCTTGCATTTCCCCATACATTTCCCCTCGTCCCTTTGCTTATATCTCTTTATTTAATTTCAGTGTTTCATTCTACTTCACTGCATTTCCTCCCGTACATTTCCTCCTCTCCGTCCCTAGCCTGCCCTTTTCCATGCCCATATTTGCTGTGCCCAATCATTTCCACCCCTTCCCTACCCTGATGTATCCCGCCCTTCCTTGACCCTTCCCCCCATCCTGCCTCGCCCTTCCTATTGCTAACCTGTACCTGCCTCGCCCTAGTACTGACTCCATCTAGTAAGTTAGAGTCATCCGTTTATATTCTGTCGGATCTGAGTGAGAGACGGTAAATTTTTATGGAGTGCAAATGAACACGACTAATGTCTGAGAAAGCTTCTTTTTTTTTTTTCCTCCATACTCTGGGCACTGGCAAAGGAGCCCATTCCCTGAAGTCCAGCAGTTTTCTCACGCAGTAACCCAAGATGGTAAACACATTCAGTCATCGCTGAGCAATAATTCCTAACTGTCTGCTGAGAGATATATTACCGGTAGCGATACAACATTTTGCATTGCTACGGTAGTATTAGCTGGGTTGTTGTTATGACATATCCACAAGATTTGTGGAATAGAAGTGGAACCTGTAATGAAAATGATCTCAAGCTGGGACTGAACCATCGTCGATAAGAATCACATCTGGATGTGTTTATTGATAAAGAAAAATGACATCAGTTGAGTGCGAAGACAAATGATATGGATCAACAAAGCACTGACCCAGATAAACCCAAAGACAGTCCCGCATTTGAGAAATCAGAGGTATGCTTCCTGTGAGCTGAACCTAATTAGGCTGAGTTGATATTTCGTTCATATTAACAGCGTGTCCTTGTCGCTACATGTATTTTTGTTGTCGTTACATGTATTTTTGTATTTTTATATTTAAAATGAAAATCTGCCAATTAATTCACCACTGAGTCTGGGGGAACAACCTCACGGTTTTCATTAAGATCTAATTAGTTTTTTTTTTTTTATCCAGTCGAGAGATAGGAAGACGAACAAATAGGGTTGTGTAAAACTTGCGAAGATTAAAGTAAAAATTCAGATCTGCAACTCTTTCTTCGCAGTTACTTCCCTTTTCCATTTCGGTTTAGATGTGTGTGGTAGCATTCTGTTCTTAGCTCTGTCTTACAAGTTATTCAGCTAGACATGTCACAGTAAGTGCAAATCGGTAATGTAAATCTCCCTCTGCATCTGTGTGTCGGCCTATGTATTCATCTGTCTATTTATTTGTTCCACAGCCTACTTATTTCTCTGTCTATATGATCGGGGGCTAAAGATCGCAAAACTTCCCTCATTATTTAAATGTAAAATAATTGCTTATGTAATGGCCCTTGTGTAACGGATAACAAATCCATTACATTAATCTAGCTACCTGGATATCGTTGCATGTAGTCCTTGGTCCTCCCCTGCTCGCAAGTTACTCGGCCAGACGTGCTCCAGTAAAGACCAATTAATCTGCCCAGCGTCCCCCTGACCCAGCTGCTGCGCCTGGCATCTCCACATCACGTCTCAGCCACCACTTGATCGCACTCTGTCACTCCCGCCATTGTCAGTGTGATCGCACCCTGATGCCCGTGACTCTTTACTGTTGCCCCGTGAACGGATTTGTCTTAAATTCAATCTTCCAAGGAGTGATCTTCTTGTCTGCTTTCTCGCTTTGATGCAGGATTTCCTGTTGACTCTAAACTGAATGCTTCCCTCGAAACACTCGTTAATTTCTAATTGCAGCCTTGTTGCTACTTGTGTTATGCCTTACTCTCTTTCTCCGCATGTTCCTCTTCCTATCTTTCCTGCACATATACCCTTGTTAGAGACAATGTTATAAGCATTTCTTTCACCAGCAGAAATACTGTATATCTTGACTAAGATTTCAGGGTAGATCCTCCCTTATTTAAATGGCAAAGGGTTTACTAGCTCAACTTTCCAAGAACGACCATAGAAAAACTTATGTTGAGACTTACGCTCTGCACTAACAATGGCTTTTGTGCCGAGGTAAGACCCACACCCATTGCTGTATAACTGCTCACCTCGGAGGCTTTCC
Source organism: Coenobita brevimanus (assembly GCF_032717465.1). Lineage (NCBI taxonomy): Eukaryota > Metazoa > Arthropoda > Malacostraca > Decapoda > Coenobitidae > Coenobita > Coenobita brevimanus. The sequence continues at coordinate 57,747,936 of NC_136959.1, read as the reverse complement.
CGGTGTACTCTTAAACAAACCCGTATGCAAAAGGTTGATCATGCCATCCATTGAGATGATTTAGATATATAGGTGGATTCAGGTGTTTTCATGTTACAGTTTACCGTCTCTGGAAAGTTATCAGATCGACGTAACACTTAAATGAGCACGGTGTCAACAGCGATAGCAGAAAATTCCAATAAAATATCAACACGTCTTCAGGAAAAATTATGAATTATTCCAAGACCACGGATACGGAATAAAGGTATTCATAAATGATAAAGAAAATAATGAATAGAAAATATGCCTGATACAGTAAACCAGCTTTGACAGGCTGATTACAATAACTGAAGCCTATATCGTGAGGTAGGAGGTTTAGAGAGAGAGAGGGAGGGGGAAGGTAGAGAAATAGGGGTGTTGCTCGGATTTCTCGCGACCTTTCATCGAGGGGGGTTGGGTTATGGAGGCTGATGTACACCGTGGGAGAATAACCCCGAGCTTGAGAAAAGTGAGAGAGGCTGCCCTGGGTTGGTGGAACTGTCTTACACTCTTCTTATTTCCTCCCTCTCTCTCTCACACACATCTCACTCATTCCCACTCTCCCACCATCCCTCTCTCCCACATCATTCCTTTCTTCCTTCCTCACGCCTCACTCCCTCCCTCCTTCACACCTCATTCCTTTCCTCCTTCCCTTCCACCCTCATTTCCCTCCCTCAAATACATTTTCCATCTATCACATCTCATTCTTCATCTCACTGCCACCTACATTGTACTTCCCCCCTCCCTCACACATCACAGCATCACACCTCACGTCGTAGTTTCTCAGGTCTCATAAATTAGTATGCCACACTTCACAGCTTCCACCCATACTTTGAGTCTAAGACAAGGATAGCAGATGCAAGAAGAAATGAGTGCGCCAGACAATACAGAGTTCGGTCTGTGTATATGTGAGTTGTTGATGTGGTCCTCGTCTGATCGTGAACCCGTGGACTGCAGGCTAAAGTTGCTCTTCTTCCTCAGTCCGTCATGCTTTTTTCGGGGAACAAAAGGAAGCTAAGTGACGTCTGTATAATCAGGTGAAGCCATCCAATTCCAGTAATGCCACCACATGAAGGCGATCGTCCTCATCACCATGTGGGTTGCAGCTGGAGTAAGAAATCGATCATCCCCAAAACCCATCCATTCCCAAGTCGTTCCGACTAGGTTAGGTTAGGCTGGGTTAGATTAAAGTTAGTCTAGGTTAGGTTAGGTTAGGTTAGGTTCAGTTATGTTGGGTCAAGTTAGTTTCGGTCAGGTAAGGTTAGGTCAAGTTTGGTTAGGTCAGGTTAGACGAGGTTAGTATAGTAGGGCCGAAACAACTGGGGACGGATTACTTTAGAAACGGATCTTCCTGAAAACGACGCTGGTCTGTACAGGATGTGGAGAGGAGATAAGTGATTACGCAACAAATTCCTGTCCCCTTGATTATACGCTACACTCACTTTCCCGCCACCATAATTGTACTTGTCTTAATCTTGTAACTTTCAGGGTTGGGTACTTGTATCTTCATCCTGCTTTCATATTCTACAGGCTCAGTCAAGGAATTCATGGAGAGGGTTGGGGGAGGCCTTTGTTGAGCAGTGGATTTGCAGTGGCTGAAGGTTATGGTGATGATGATTATGATACTGCCTGTCTTGTCTACAATTTAACTTCATGGAACTCGTTTTCTGTGCTGCTCTGTCCGTTACTTATTCCAATCTCGACCCAGGTACTGAATATCCCCCTCCACTATATCTGTCTTGGCCACTCTGTGTGTCGTCTGACATTCAGTTGTCTCCCTGTAACTCCTCATTCATCCTGCCCTGCCTCTCCCTTTTTCCACACTGTTCTTACTCCTGCATATCCGTCTCCACCGCATCTCCAAATTTCACACTCTTTCCCTACTCACTCTTGACGGTTTTAGATCTGTGTTATCTGCGTATTTATTGAGCTCTAGGTAATTCGTGCATATTCCTCTGCCCTCTGCGTTTTCCACTCTCAGTCCTAACATCCCTCGCCACCATATATCCCCCCATCTCATCCTTTCTTCTTCCTCTCTCTTCCACTACGACAAATAGCGTGTCATAACTCCCGCCCGTGGCTTAATAACCAATCTTGTACCTTGCCCATCAGGTTATAAATGGCCAAACCTTTCAGTGAGCCGCCCTCCGCTTCCTATTAACTCACCCTCCGTATATGTTTCCATGGTGACTTGCCTTGTTCTTCCTCATTAGCACTTTTTCACACACAGCCTGCGTTCTGCCTTGGAGAGATTAGTCTTGTAAATTACTTCAGTCCAAGAAATCTGTCCCAAGCTGTATAAAATCGTCTTCTGGTAGCCAGAACAAATTCGACTGACATTAGCTGTAACGACTTTCAAACTTCCGAAATTATCCTTTTTGAGTAAAATATTACATTAGAATAATTTAAATCAGTCGTCAGAAAAGAAATAAGGATTAAAATCGCCTTGCTTTACCCAAAATGCACTGTATTGTTAAACAGCTTCCATTACAGGACACCATACAAAGACAGTACGATTTTCTTTTTCCTGGCGCAGGGGACAATGAAAGTTCAGAAAGACAATTAACTCTTTACTCTGTTACACACACACACACACACCCTTAATTTGTCTCCCCTTTTTTTATACATCTAACGCGGGGGACATTGAGAGTGCAATAAGACAAGCCTGTAATTAGCCACCCAGCCGAAGTGTTTAGCGGTCCTGGTGAATGAAGTGACGCTGTAAATCACCATGGCAACCCGGCGAGGCAAATGACCACTACTGCCTAACATTCCCTGCGCCGGACATTCCACGGATCCATTATTTTTTTTTTCTTTTCGCTCGGTTCCTTAAGCTTTTGTACGGCTTTGGCGGGCCTGGGGACAGTGTAAAGAGCGTTCGTCACCTCCAATATGTAGTTTATTAATACCAGAGGAAATGCACGGCCGTAACACACCTTCTAACTGCGAAGGAAAGTAAGAAGTAGCCTTGTTTTTCTCCTGATGATCACAGTTTAAGCTCATTCCCCCTAACCTCCAGCGGGATACGGATACTCCACAGGCGGGAGCTACGTTCATTCATTCCTCTAGCTGAGCGTGGGAACGGCTGAATCAACCCGGATGAGATAGGGATGGGATGGGATGGGATGGGATAGGGATGGGGTGGGATAGGCATGGGATGGGATGGGATAGGGATGAGGTGGGATAGGAGCTGGGGTGACGGGTGTCACAGTGTAAGGCATTGGCCTCGTATTTGAGGGACGCTGTGGGAGTAACACCATTATTTTATCTATCTGTCTGTCTGTTGCCAGACGCCATTATTTTATCATGTATCTTCTTCAGGATATAAATTATATTTTCTTGAGAGGTCCAGCGCTCTTTCAATACACAAAAAATGACGCTGCCAAGCTTCAGTAGCCAAACCGAGCATGAATGGAGAGAAAAGGGATGAGAGACAATGAGATGGGAAGATGGACAGGATGGGGAGCAGGGATAGGATGGAATGGTGGAAAGGATGGTTAAGGGGGACACTGATCATCTCTTTGTTGCGGCGTCATCTCATCTGGCCAGGCCATTGTGTGGGTGAAGTAAGGTGAGGCAGGGTGGTGGGTCAGGAGGCAGAGCGGCAGGTGAGAGAGGGGCAGGGTGATGGGTGAGGGCGAGGTAGTGTGACGGATGAGGGCAAGACAGGGTAGTGGGTGACAGTGTGAGTCAAGATTACAATTGTGTTGGAGGTTATTTTATGAATAATGAAGGAGTGTTTAGGAGTCACATAAACACTAAAGCATAACACAGTTAACTGATCGCAAAATGACCTAAAAATACTGAAACTTTTCGCTCTGTTTATCAAATGAATAGTTACGTTAGATGAAAACACATTATTAGATATTTGAATAAAAGAGCAAAATCACCATGATTCATGTCATCATAAAACACTACTTACATTCTATTGGAAATCTGCTTTGTACGTATCACCTTATTATTCTCTTGTTAAGTAAATCACGTCTCTCTGATATCGACGTTACTTGTATAACCTCATGCAGATATATATGCCACATGGAGTTAAACTGATATGGACGCAAACTTTATTATTTATTGATTGATTGATTTATTCTACTTCCAGACGATAACCTTTGGAGCGATCCCTCTTGGAGAAATAATTAAGACAGGCCATATCTAGCCCACCAGTTCGAAGTCTTTATTCTGTTCTGAAATAAATCGTCTGTAGCAAAGCATAAGAAACACAAAGAAGTCGTCAATTTGAGGGGGTTAACGGCCTGAATCCGGTAGCCCTTTTCTCTTTGTTTCTTTTTATCTCGAGACGGTTTGATGCAACTTTGATATACTTTTTTCTAATGGGAGTGGTTAAATATAGCTTCGTTAATCCCCCCTCACCAGCAGCGATGCCCTTACTTTGGAGAATAACCATCTAGGGTCGGATTAATAGTATCCCGCAGAAATAATATAATGAGCTGGAGATGCCACACAAGATCCTCAGCCTATGGGAACACTGCCTCGGAGACTTTTCTTCCCTTTCATAAATCGGGACAAAATAACGTCTAGCTGATACCCATATAAGGAGCCCCAAGCCAGCTAACACCTAATGATCGGGACTCACGCCGTTGATTTACTGCCCCCTCATTTGCATAGCGAATTCATTACAAGACATTAAGCGTTTAAAAGATCATCAATAATGTTCCTACCTGGGGGTGTGAGTTTGACCATTTCCATCCAAGAGAGTAGGACAGGGTTGTGTTGTGGGGATGGCTCCCCCCCCCCTCTTTCTCTCTCTGTCTCTGTCTGTCTGTCTCTGTCTCTCCCTCTCTCTGTCTGTCTGTCTGTCTGTCTCTCTCTCTCTCTCTCTCTCTCTCTCTCTCTCTCTCTCTCTCTCTCTCTCTCTCTCTCTTACTGTTTGTACTGTTAATACCATCCCTTCACTTATATTATCACCACTTTCACCCTAACCACTAATACTATAGTTCTTTCACATTATCCTGACAGATTTTCGTCCTCCACATAGGTCAGTAGCAGAAAATGACTGTCCTATGGCTCTACCTTCTTCCCACAGTCAGAGTGTCGATCAAACACTGTACTGTTAATAGAACTATAAGTGTTGCTACCAGTCATCGTGTACGGTACAAACTTTCTTATTTCACCTGATATCAATATACTGCACTTTTTGGATGAAAGAGGGGTGTGTGAGTTGGAGGAAGGGCAGCCAAATGGTAGAAGACAGGGCGACGTGAAGACGATTGGTTTGTGGCCACCATTTACTAGATTAAGGAGTCTGAGTATGTATACAGATGGATAGCTATATTCACTGCTGCTAATATTATTGTACAGTAAGTTACAGTTAACAAGGAGTATCTAAACTACAGTAGTCAGGATCGTTTAAGGATAAGAGATGTACTTAACACACTGGCAGCGTTTTACATGGCAGGGTAGTGTGATGAGTAAGGATGGAACTTTGGGGGATGAAGTACGTGAAAGGGTACAGCAGGGAAGAAAGGTTGTTGGTACACTGAAAGCAGTGATGAGAAATAGGGAGGTGAGTATGGAAGTTAAGAAGTCACTGCATGATGGTATTGTGATCCCTACCCTGACGTATGGAAGCGAGGCGTGGACCTTGCAAGAGGGGAACAAGTCAAGAGTGAGAGCAGTGGAAATGAGTTACTTGAGAGGAGCATGTGGAGTGACGTGGAGGGACAGGTTGACGAATGAAGAAGTGAAGGAACATTGTGGGGTAGATGTGGATGTGGTTGAAAAGATTAGGAGAAATACACTGAGGTGGTTTGGACATGTGGAGAGAATGGAGAATGAAAGACTGACTAAGAGGGTGTATGTAGGTGAGGTGGAGGGAGGGAGAGGGAGGGGTAGACCGAGGATGAGGTGGAGGGATGGAGTGGAGAGGTATATGAGGGAGGGGGGGGTGAGTTGGGGGGAGGGTAGTCAAATGGTGGGTGACAGAGTGACTTGGAGGCGTTTTGTCTGCGGCCACCCTTTGCGGGATTAGGGCGTCGGGCTATAGATAGATAGATAGATAGAAACCTCCCCTCAACTCTTGAGGGATCCATTTGTTGCGCGTGTAGCACGGCTGGATCTGTAATACCGAAAAAATATTAGTAAATGTCACAAAAGCTCCAAACTCAACTTCTGCACCAGGGAGAAAGTAACAGGCAAAAGTCACGTAATTTACAGAGCTCAAGGTGCGCCCTTAGTCTATGCCCCAGCAGACTCCCATCAGCATCCTTTACCGGGTCTGGCCGAATCACCACAGTCGGGGCGGCCTGAAACACCCACCTCATTTCACCAGCCCGGCGTTTACCCCACCACCACCGGGCAAAGTAGCCGATAAATAACAGGCCTTCCACACGTCACTCACTCCCTCCGTGGGAGTAAGGCAAGAGGTGGTGGTTAAGGTGTCGGCAAAGTAGTCTCGCTCGCTGTCACTCACAAGCGAAACTACGGCGACTGACGACTAACAGCTTACTTTTTAGAGAGTGGCGACCTGGTTAGTTAATACTGTGTGCCTGGTTGATTGGGTAATCCGTGAGAAGTGCTAGAAAGTTGGCCATTCTTACGCAGCGACTCCCAGTATCAAATTCGGGAAAGTTAGTGACTAGCGCTTAATATATGTGTTTTTAGACGTGTTGATCAGAATACTGACATCGTATGTGTTGTTGAGATCAGTGCTTGGGACCAAATTGAAAGATTACCCCATGAGAAACTTTGGCCAGAATCAAGACGTTATATGATACAAGGTTCAATTTCTGTGTGAGAAGCCATGTCGTAACAAGAGCATTCTAGCATCGTTTGCTCTGGAGCAGGTATGATTCATCATGGCCGCACATAATTTGCATGCTGTCGTTTACTGATAACAGGACTTTACAGGAACACCGGTACACGAATTTCTTCGCCACAGAAAAGCAGGACGTCTACTCCTTGAAAGAAGGGAGTTTTGTATCGTTTCGTAAACGCGAGAGCTAATGTAAACTGTTTCTGGTATATATTCTAATTCTTATTCAGATTTATGTTAGTATAGACTGTATGAGGTGTGAAAGGCAGAGCAGAAAAGGAAGAAAGGAATACTGTGTGTGTGTGTGTGTGTGTGTGTGTGTGTGTGTGTGTGTGTGTGTGTGTGTGTGTGTGTGTGTTTACACATAATTATATGGCGCAGGCAGATTCACAGTCTGTGTAGTGAATATGTATCAAGGGTGAGAGGGGGCTAGGAGCCAGGCCCCATGTCGTGAGGACCCAGGGCAAGGAACACCAACTGGCGTGGGAGATCGCTGGTGGCAGGGTGCACTCCAGCCCCACGCAGCTGTACGGAGAAGGAGGGGACGGAGGAATGCTGCGTGAGGTGCCCTATCCTGCAGGAGGGCCGGACAGGAATGCGGGAGAGGGGGAATGTGGTGTGTGTGTGTGTGTGTGTGTGTGTGTGTGTGTGTGTGTGTGTGTGTGTGTGTGTTCACGTTTCTTTTGGTATGGTTTTGGTGATATCAATATACGAGAAACTATTTTGCACCTCAGTGTAACATTCCTAAGTAATGAGGTTATAACTGTGGAGCATTTTTTTTTTTTTTAATCCGTCGTAAAGTAACGTGGCGAGGGCAAATTTCACCTCTCTCTCTCTCTCTCTCTCTCTCTCTCTCTCTCATAGTTAGTTTACACGTATCAATTATCAGAACTATTTTGAATCCGCGCTTTTGTAGTACGTCCGAAATGGTGATCTGCGGTATAGAGGGTGAGAAGGACCGCTGGCAGAGGAGGGTCGTCCGTGGGAATATTGAAGCTTGCGTGAGAACATGTGACCGTGTGTCGTGTGCCCGGAGGCTGCCCAGCTCTCCTGCCGCCCCCCCCCCCCACCTGGTCTATTCCTGACCCTGTGATATGGACAGTGGCGGCAAGTAATTACATGTCTTGTGTATGTTCCCGGGTATGGTGCATTCTGTTACATACATCGTTTACATGTAAAATTATTAGTATGGCTTTGAAACCGTCTAAAAACAAATTTCGGGTTCATGTAGAAGTTCGAAAAACCGCCAGTTTCATGTGAGAATTATGATCAGTTGTGATGGCGTGAAATGTGTCTGGAGTTGAGCCTACTTTGACTATTTTCTGGGAAGCAATAAGGTAACATGATTAATACTCAGGCTGCTATGACTCGCTAGGCCGAATAAAATCGTGTGGCGATACTGGAATAGAATGCCTTGATTGACCCGACCCTGAGACGGTTAACAATGACAGCATTATAGTTCTTTCACCATAACTTGGCACAGATTTTCGTCCATGTATTGATTTCACACAGCAAAGTATCGTTAAATGGCATTACTGCGTATCTACATCCTTTCTATAGCACTTGTTCGTGACCATCATTACATTTTATTGATAATTTATTGTTACAACTACTCATTCAAAACGGAGGGATGACAGTTTTATGCAAGGATAGAGTAAAATTTGTATAACAATTAGTATAACACTCATGCTTCTGTGACTTACCCATCTAATAAAAGCTGGTGTCACCTTGAATACGAAATTGTCCCACTCATGAAGGGGTTACATTCTGTTGAGATTTTATACTCTGGTATGGTTCTGATAATGTTTAGGAACATAATTTAGAAATCTTCTCGGCACTTGGGCACGATATTTCAACCCTGATCCTTGCGAGGCCATATAAATTATAACAAAATACCTAGCATCGTTTTGGAAGCATGTATATACACAGTTGCGAAGTTGTACGAGCTCTAGGTGCATTACATAATTCATGCCAGATTCGTGATGTATGTTAAATAATGGTAAAATTCAATCATGTAAACCCTTCGAGCACTACGAAACGCACACGAGATCCTTTAATTACCGTAGCCAAAGTTATGAGTTCCGTATTTCATGTGGGATCCTTGAGGAATCGCAAGATATGTGGAAATTATGAGCAATGTTTTCCGAGCTGGGCTTCCTCCACCTCAGCCACTCCCCAAGAAACCATAAAATATTACGACTATTTAATGCCACGATGCTGAACTCTAGTACCACGTACCTGAACTCCACTACCATGATTTTGAAACCGTATAGGAGCATCGTTTCGAAGTTTCTCTGGCACTCAGAGATTAGAGTCGGTTTGTTTTTATTAACGATTTTGCATTCACCTTGAATGCTGAGTCGTGGTTATATGAAATTCGATAAGCTTAGGTACGAGGTAGGAGTGTTTCTCCTTGATTGCTTGTCAAATCAACCCTCCAGCCTGACTACACATGGACATCAACTGAACTGAAAAGGGTAAAGGATTTTGGTCAGATCAGAACAAGCGCTTTATAATTATATTTTGCGTCCGATCCTTGAGTTGTGGTAAGTTATGTCCGAGTTGCGAGTAGCGTTTCCTGAGCAGAGCCTCCGCAATTTCTCAGCCTCCTCTGGGAACCCATAAAGCACCACGACCGCCACCACCTCCACGGAGTCCGCCCCAGGCCCGCCAGATTCACTCCCTTCCCTCCATTACCCACGGGAAGCTTTTTGCCCGGTTCAGGGTGGGAGTGTGTCAGCCTTCGTTCACTTTTTTTTTTTTTTTTTTTACACCAGTGGCCACCTTATTACTGTACCTGCTTCTGGTGCTACATGAGGCCCTTTTTTTTTTTTTTTTTTTTTTTTTTTTTTTTTTCTAAGGATTCATCTTTTTTTGTGGGGTAAGTTCCATGCTCTGTATTGGTTCTCACGGGTGTCTCATTTATCAACTCCAGGGTATACATAGTGAGTTATGGTTCCCTTAAAGAAATACTGAGAAATTCACAGCTTCATATTAGGCATCTTTTATGCCACATTAGAATACGACAGTTATGTTATATATGTATGTAGCATGTGAGTGTTTGTGTGTGTGTGTGTGTGTGTGTGTGTGTGTGTGTGTGTGTAAGATAGGTCTTAAATTATTTTTGAGAAACATTAGGAAAGCCATAATCGTGTGGCGATACGATTTTCATTCGAAAACTTGTCTTCCGCTTTAGTTCCATGGGCAGAACGGAATGCTAGTAAAACACCATTATGGAATTATTGTTCCAAAAGTTAGGGTTAAAGACAAATTAGCCGTGAGACTATTAGCATAAATCTCCCTTGACAACGATGAGCAAGGCAGATGATAAACAAGTCACTGCATCCCATAAATCTTAACCAGATTCTTCACATGGACAGTGGCGAGGCAGGACCTGGCCCGAGGATGACCAACGGGCCCCTTCACCTCACGCGATCCAGCCCTCACACACACACACACACACACACACACACACACACACACACACACACACACACACACACACACACACAAATTTTCCCATCCAACTCTCACCGCTACCGCCGCCGCCTCCTTCTGCCCCCCCTCCAGGCACTGGTTACGGCAAGGCTGGATTCTTACCTTGATTGCCTGCTCACGGGAGGGTATCTGCAGGAATGTATGTGAGACGGTGATCGATGTTCCCAGGCCCCGTTCTTATAAACTCTCCTAAGCTGAATACCGCACTAAAGGATCAAAGACCTTGGTTACGGAGATGAACACCGCGGCTAAACACCACAATGGCGTCTGCTCCTTAACCTCTCCTAAACTGAATACCTCGACACAGGTTCAAAGGCCTGAGTTACAGAGATGAGCACCATGGCTATGCGATCCAGTGGCGTTTGCCCCTTCACCCCTACCAGTGTCTATCAGCTTAAGTTGTACGTAAGATTGCTCGTATATGCATTTGCCTTCACTCACCAAACACTTCACAGTTTAACATGAATAAAGTGGCACCACGAAAAACAAAACGATAAGGGATAATAGTTAACTGTTATGGAAACTTGTTGTTCCTATTTTTTATCATTGTGTCTAGGTTTGTGCATAAGCTTAGTGGCCTGTTCTTTGACCCCCAGTAGTTCTCTTTCATACATGTGCGGGCAGAAGGAATAGAGACACTACCATAGTCCAAGCGCACAGGAACTGGGTCATTTCTGGCTTATGAGATACAGTAGGAAGAGTGGGGGAATGATATCAGAACGGGGTAAGAGATGGCCTAGTTCTTGTGCGTCCGGGATAAGGCAGTGTCCCTGACTCCATGTTCCATTTTACCTTACAACAGCATTGAAAGAACTGTTGGATCTGTTCCTGATTATTATAATTATTATTATTTTTAATTATTCCTGCCATAGAATAGTTATGTTAAGTATAAGTTACCCTACAATAGCCTTGAAAGGACAAATGGGTTTGTTGGTGGTTGCTCTCCTTTGTATTCATTTGTATTCCTAAGCTGGACGAGAATACGACCCAGGACACGGTAAAGATACTTCCTAGGAGGCTGACCATTTCTCCACCGTTTCTCTTGACCGTCACCGCCCGAAGCTGAAGGGACGGCAGGCATCTGGGGTGTCTGGTGGGGCGTATATGAACCTGTGATTGAGTTCCCAGGCATCGGGAGACTGGGAAACGTAAGGTATAACTGAAATTCCTATTGGTTCCTCCCCCTTTCTAACAGAAGATGAACAGAGAAAAGAAAAATACGTTGAATACAGAAGAATTTATACACCAGACTGCAAATGTCGTCCATTCATTAAAAAGTATAACAGTTGGACTTCACGTGAGGGACTTTTGTCACTCCCATATTTTAAATGCCGAATCCTGGTGACCTGAAATTGGATGAGCTCTGGTTAATGGACATCAAGAGACTGGGAAACGTAAGGTATAACTGAGAATGCTTTAGTCCGTCTGTTTTCACTCGACGGAGCTGTGCCACTCCCACAAAGTAAATGCTTAGTTGTGGTTGCGTGAAATTCAGTGAGTGTTAGATGTGAGGTAGGAATGAAATTTCAAAACTGAGGGATGTTTGTATTACCAGGCAGAGGCTATATCGGTGCCACCGCGTGAAGGTGCCCGTCTCCAGCACCGCGCCATTGTACTGAAGGGGTTAGTCGAGTTCCCAGGCAGAATCGGGACACGGGAAATACACGGTAACAGGAATTCTCGACAGTGAGTGACATTTTCCAACCCCTATTGCATGTTGGCGGAAGGATATATTGTGGTGGTGGAGGGGAAGGGGGGAGAGTTGGTGACTGTATGAATTTATTTTCCCAGCCAGTATATCATATTTATTTTAACTAGACGTTAAAATCGCCATCTCACTATCACTGTTGAGGTATGGATAATTACTTGTCGCAGAGAAGTGCTATGGAAAGGATGTTTGGCCGTAGTATTATCTTATTTTGGGCTACGTGATATCAGCTGCAAAAAGACGAAAATATCCGCCATATTAAAGGCAAATGAAATATAGACCATGGCCGTACCTATAAAGGGTCCTAACCCATTTTCACGATAATGTGGTCTCCAAAGCTGAAAAGTATAAGAAATCACCGAAGCTGGGAAGAATAAGAAATCACTCTCTCTTCTTCTCAGTGGTGGTAGTGAGAGTGGAGGCAATAGGAAGTAGGTCAGAGCAAGTCACCTGGGGCGGAGCAGCTACCAGTTATAGACACGCAACACCTCACTGCTCATCTTCAGCCAGGCCCATCCAATGACACGGAACACGAAGGCAGGGACGTTGAATTGTGGTGAGAGGAGGGAGGAGGAGGATGTAGAGGGAGAAGAGGAGCTAGGAGAGATCAGAGAGGAGGAGGAGAAAGATGATGATGGTGGTGGTGATGAAAAAGTAAAGAAAGAGGAATATAGGAGGAAGAGAGAGAAGTGGAGCTGAAAGAGAATGCAGAGGAGAAGGAAAATGAAAACGATGATGATGATAATGAGGCTGACGATGATGATGACTAAGGGATCAGACACAGAAGGATAAAGATAGCTATAGAAGGAAGACTGGAAGTACAAAAAAGCAATCTTATATACACGACTTAAGCTAAATGGAATCCCTGCCGTGCCCTGGCCTCCCTCTGCCTACGCCGCTGAGTTGTAATGGCCTCATAGCGCGCCGCACAGCGGTTACAGTCAGGGGCAAAATACCTGCTACTATTCCACCTCATTTATTTTACACTTAGGGTATATCCGTCACTTTCCTCCCTGACGCATCGCATCACAGAGTCGTCTGTTAGAGGAGAATCGTGCGTAGCGTATCTCAGTTTACGAATATCACCCAACAGAGAAAAGTGATAAGAAGAGACAAAATATTACCCGTCTCTTTTATAGAATAATGTATATGTTGGAGGAAATACGTACACAACCCATCTCAGCTTAGGAAAATCAGCCAACAGAGGTAATTGATAAGGAAATAATTCTTCAGTATACGGTATGCTCAATGAGAGATCTCTGGAAGCGTTCTAAACTCCGTTCCATCATTTCCCTGCAAACTCCAGAGTCTATGCAAATTCCAGGCAAGGGGATGAAAAATTAATGTTAACATGAAAATGAATCTGCTTTAATATATCCTAACATCAACTACCTAGCCGAACCAAATCCACCTCAACATAAACAATTTCCCACTCCTTTGTTTACTCTCCTGCTGATCCCATTCCCTCAAACCCGGGGAGATGTGATGAGAAATTAATGTAACGTGGAGAAAATCAATGTAACGTAATCTGTAAACACTACTGATCAGATCCAGTTTGACCTAATCTAACCTGACAAATTAATCCCCACTCATTTGTGTACTCCCTTAATCATCCAAATCCCTCACAGGTTTCGATGCAAGGCGATACGAAAGTAGTGTACAATGAAAAAGAAGACAAACTTGATGTAAAATAACCCAATCTCGATGAACCAGAACCAGTTTGACCTAAATTAATATCCATTCCTTTGTTTACTCTCCTGTTAACCACAAATCCTTTACAGACCCAAGGCAGGGCGATAAGAAATTAGTGTAACTTGAAAGGCCTGTATTCTGTTGATCTAGGTTCACCTGACGCCCAACTGTGTTACGGTATGGGGTTTGGAAAGGAGCCCCCCCCCCATCTCTCTCTCTCTCTCTCTCTCTCTCTCTCTCTCTCTCTCTCTCAGCCTATTATTACATAAGAACATAAGAAGAGAGGATAACTGCAGTAGGCCGGTTGGCCCATGCTAGGCAGCTCCTAGAAGAGTAACTGAACTACTAGAATGAGATAAGGATAGCAAAGAAGAAGGCTCTCCCCCGCCCTGCAAACCCTCCAGCCGAAGCCGGCAGGAAAAAGTCGGAAAGAACACCACGCCGTATAGAAAAACTGGCGTGGACATTTTACAGGAAAGTGTGAAAGGAGAATAGAGACTATCATAGTGTAACCTGAAAAGAAAATTTATTTTTGAATTAGTATTGGTTATAATATTTTCTTTATTCTATATCCACCCCTTATTTGTCATATGCTTATCTAGCCTATGCTTGAAACTCTCAATGGAAGAGGCAGCAACTACTTTACTAGGTAGCTTATTCCATTCGTCTACTACTCTATTACCAAACCAATTTCTACCGATTTCCTTTCTGAAACGGAATTTTTCTAGTTTGAAACCATTATTTCTAGTTCTATCCTGTATGCTCACTTTAAGTACCTTGCTAATATCTCCCTTATTTATACCATTCATCCACTTAAAAACCTCAATTAAGTCTCCCCTTACTCTACGCCTCTCTAGCGAATGCAGACTTAGTCTTTTCAGTCTGTCTTCATATGACAGGTTCCGGACGTCATGTATCATTTTAGTCATTCTTCTCTGTACATTTTCTAACGAATTAATATCCATTCTATAGTAAGGACACCAAAATTGTGCTGCGTAGTCTAAATGTGGCCTTACTAATGCTAGATAAAGTTTCAGTATTACTTTAGATGAACTATTGCTCACGCTTCTCGAAATAAATCCTAGGACCCTATTTGCTTTATTTCTCGCATTAATGCAATGTTGCCTAGGTTTAAGGTCGTTACTAATCATAACTCCTAGATCTCTCTCGCATTCAGATTTGCTAATTTCTTTGTTATCTAAGCTGTATTTAGTATCTCCAATGGTCTTGCCTACGTTAAGTACTTTACATTTTTCAACGTTAAATTCCATTTGCCAAGTTTTAGACCATTTGGACAATGTATCGAGGTCTTTTTGTAAGTAATGGCAATCGTCAGTCGAGTTAATGATACGCCCTATTTTTGTATCGTCGGCAAATTTGCTGATTCTGCTATTGACTCCTAAGTCTAGATCATTTATATATATGATAAATAATAAGGGACCGAGTACTGAACCCTGTGGTACACCGCTAGTTACTAATCCCCAGTCCGACTTAGTTCCATTTATTAATACTCTCTGCTTTCGTCCTTTCAGCCAGGATTCTATCCATTTTAAGATATCGCCGTCTATACCGTGTGCTCGAACCTTTCTAACTAACCTTTCGTGTGGGACTCTATCAAAAGCTTTACTAAAGTCCAGATAAATAACATCGTAAGCTTTATCGCTATCTACTGCCTCATAGACCTCCGAGTAGAATGACAACAAATTTGTGAGGCAGGATCGTCCTTGCCTGAATCCGTGCTGACTTTCGTTTATAAGATTAAATCTTTCTAAGTGTTCTCTAATCCTATTTGCCAAAATTGACTCTAACATTTTTCCTACTATTGACGTTAGACTTATCGGACGATAATTCGACGCAGCTGATTTATCACCCTTTTTAAAGATGGGCACTACGTTTGCGGTTTTCCACGCCTCTGGAACTTCTCCTGAACTTAAAGAGTCATTAAATAACGTTAAAAGTGGCTGACATAATTCTTCTTTGGTTTCTTTTATAATTTTTGCATATATATCGTCCGGACCTGGCGATTTTTGAGGTTTTAACTTATTAATTTCTTTCAATACGTCCTCCTTACTAATGGTTATTTTACTAAGAACAACCCACGTTAGCTCCGTGGTTATTTGTTTTCGTTCATACTCTGTGAACGCCTTTCTCCCCGATACATCCACACTCAAAACCTTACCACTTAATTCCACACCCCGGCAGTCGTCCTCCACGCCTACACCTCTCTTCTCACACATGCACATTCCACTGCTTTCACAGTCCTTCATACATTCTTTTTGACATATCCACACTCACTTCCCTACCACCGCATTCCACAACCCCGAAATGTCCTCCACACCCATATCCCTCTTCTCACAATCCACATTCCACTGTCTTCCATCCACAGTCTTACACTACACCCAAGACCTCTGTTTCTCGCATATCCACATACCCCTCCCTATAACCCCCAACCCCCTCTCTCCACACAACCCCACAGCTCGGCCAGGTTATTTAAGTTCCAGTCGTGAGTAAGCTGCAGGTCAGAGGGCGATCATTACCTGCCTTCGTATAAACATGTTCCTCCAGTTTTTGCGGCGTTGACATTTAAAGTTATCGGTGAGAGAGAGTGTGGGCTTGCTGGCAGGGGAGATTAGGCTGGGCTAGGATGCTGGCTGGACTTCGCTATTCAATTAGGGATGCATCATTATAGGGAAGGAAAGCGCTTGTCAGTACTAAGAGGTGAACTAGGGCACTGAGTTCTCATGCAGGTGAGATTGAAAGATAGATAAATGGAGATAGAGAGAGAGAGAGAGAGAGAGAGAGAGAAATATAGCAGACTAAGAATTTTTTGTACCCTGTGGACTTTGCTATTCCATTACGAGTAGAGGAGCGTCACCATAGGGAAAAAAAAAACAAAAGGTCAACACGTAGGGTATGCGCGAGGGTATTGAGTTCACGTTCTGGTGAGACAAAACGAAAAACTTGTGTGTGTATTTTTACATCGTGTCGAAATTGCTATTCAGTTCATGACCCATAGCCATAGGGAAAATGAAACACTGGCAGCTCTAAGAGGAAGGAAATGGACAGAGTTGTGATTTTAACATGTTGGTAAGTGAGTCTGTCAAAATAAATACCGTAAGTAAATAAACGCACGTGATAAGCTTATGTGAACTTCTATCTGTTTCCATTCGAACTTTCTGCGTAATTTCGGGAACATTACCATAGGGAAAGAAGCGACTTCTCAAGCTCGTATAACTCACATGAATGAAAATCGTGTGCAAGTATACAGAACAGACTGCGAGAGTTATTCAGACCATGTAAGGGTTAAAAGTTACAGTACTAATTCTCATGCTCTTCAGACTCCTTCTCGGCTTAAATCGCCAAACATTTGCTCTAATAGAATACTGGAATTGTCTCGACCATGAAACGGTTAAGTACAAGCACATCCACTAACGGGACAAATAATTGCATCAGTGACTTAGTGCGCACGAAAGAATAATTATCTGCTTAGAATATATTACCAGTAAACACACACACACACACACACACACACACACACACACACACACACACACACACACACACACACACACACACACACACACACTTTCTCCCCCACAAATTCAATATTTATTCACGAATGCATGATGTAGGTAGTTTAATATACATAACACCTATTGATTGCACACCCTAGTAAACCGTCACAATGTATTGGTCTTTTCGCTCATTTTTCTAACCACTGGTGCATGATCCAAGTTATTAATTTATAAGCACAGATGCATCCACCAGAGGAGAAATTAATCTTCTTGTGTCTAAGTGAAAATGGAAATTATCTGAATACGGTATACATCCAACCTCGCTAATTTAATCTCTCTTTTCCTTTGTATCAGCTGAGTGGATTCTTTAGCATTAATTTATTCACCAACGGGAAGATTAAGTATATGAGTGTCTTAGTAGTGATGAAAATGTACAGTATATGTAAGAGTAAGAATATGCCCTTAAGTTTACACAGCCGTTGCTAAGACTAGTACCAGACACAGTGATGTTCCGCCTTCACTAATTTAATTTCTCTTTGTCTATATTTGACTCACGTTATAGATTTCTAAGTACACATTCATCCACCAGCAGAAAAATAAATCTTTCAGTGTTGTAGTAAAAATGGAAATTATTGATTTAGAAAATGCAAACACTATTTAATTATTCTCGTGTTAATTTCATTTCAGTCTATCTTTCCATGAGCCAGGTCGTTTTTTTTTTTTCTTCCAGGAAATCAGTAACGAAAGAGAAAAATAAATGTCGGTGTCGTAGTAACGGAGAAAAAAATTACCTAGAACTATAAAAGTTAAATAATATGCCAATATCAGCGAAAAAAAAAATGAAAAAGGAAATTAAAGGTTTCAGTGTCCTAATAACAAAGAAAAAGATACACAACTATACGAGAAGAAAAGGTTCAAATTATCAGCAACTACAACAGAACTCTATTCAAATTACCTGTTAGTGCAAGAGCAGGCCATTAAAATTCACACGGGCGATGCTACGACTAATCCCAGGCACAATATAATTTCTGCTCGTACACTCGAAATACCTGCTTGCCCACACATCCCTTGGCTTAAATTGCGCTTTCATTAATGCTAAATGTCGATAAGTGAATGTGCGGCTATTATCTCTGAATATGTTAGGCTGCAGGTAAGCATACACGCATGCAAACACACACACACACACACACACACACACACACACACACACACACACACACACACACACACACACACACACACACACACACACACACACAGCCTGGAAACAACGCCAAATATTCTTTTCCTTCTGTATCTCAATATTTTTAA
The DNA here is from genome assembly GCF_032717465.1 of Coenobita brevimanus. Lineage (NCBI taxonomy): Eukaryota > Metazoa > Arthropoda > Malacostraca > Decapoda > Coenobitidae > Coenobita > Coenobita brevimanus. The sequence goes on along the minus strand of NC_136959.1, from coordinate 57,729,419 downwards.
CTAATTTTTTTTCTATGTTCATCAATATTCTCTGTCACGAGTTTAGCCTCTTCGCCCCATATAATAAACCTTAACCATGAAAGAGCGTCTCTGCCTCCAATCTTTCTCCAACCATAGTTCGTTCATTTTAACTTGTCGGAGATCTCCATCATTTAGTACTCTGTATAGGTCCCGTTGTTCAGTGATAACAAGACAAGGTGACGGCTCTATATCCTTTCCAGTGCACTTCATCGTGACTAGCACAATATTCTAGCTTCATCTCTAGTTACAGCTCGATATTCAAGATGGAGAGATGGCAGTTTTACGCCAAGTTAAAGTAAGCAGAGTATAATGTGTCTTCTTTTCAAATACTTATTTTTGCCTTTTCCGTGGGTGCCCTTCAAACTTTTCAGTCGTCAGCAATCCCGATCTCGCTTTCACACAGAAAACCTTAACCATGACAAAGCATCTCTGACTCCCTGCAAACTTCCTTCGATTAATGTATCTCATTTACTAACTCGTATCTTTTTCATGTGTGAATTTCTAGATTTTTCATCACCACCTCCCCCACCTCTTCTTAACCGCCGCCTAAGATCGTAGTCGCGAAAAAGCATCTCGGACGGTCATAGACTTTTTTCACTTTCTCATTTTCTGATACTTATATTTTCCGTGATTTTCCTTCAACTTTTCCTGTTCTCCGTTAACCAGTTAGAGCAACTTACCTTAAAAGTATTCTTCTCTTCCTCTTTATCTCATTTTCTAATTCATGTAATTATCTCCGTATTTGCCTCACTAGTTTCTCTTCTCCACATTTACAGGCAATACTATTTTCACTTAAACATGGCCCAAATTTTCGTCCTTTTGTAACTGATCTGACAGCTCAGTGGCAGAAGACAATACTAGGGCTCTACCTCCTCATTATAACACTTCTTTGTGCATAGCACCATTCAAGCATTCAAGATGGACGAGTTGGCAATTTTAGGGCAAGTTAAAGGAAAAAGGGTATAGTCTGCTCTCTCTTGCTTCCCCCAGCGTTCCCCTCCCCCACCCTCTGGCACTCCATCACAATAAAATCCCGCCCTTGCCTGACCCCCACAGATGCATAATAGAGCCTTGCACGTAACACTGTAGGCGAGGTTCTTCGAGGGATGGGGAAACCCTCACTTTTTGAGGCATTTTGTCCCTTGAGGATATTGCGGTTAAATCTTCTATGCGGACATTCCAGATATTAGTAGAAAAACAACGATTTATGTATGAAATTAAATGAGAATGTATGTGCTAGCCACTTGTCATCTGATGATGGAGCCCGCGTATTATTATCAGTAAAATATCAACTTCGTTAGAAAAAGGGTTTGTGGGGTTGAAAAAATGGCAAAGCTAAAAGGAAAAGAAAGAAAGAAAAGTTAAAAAAAAAAAAAAAAAAAAGGAAAAAGAGAAACTACATCCTGTCCCCTGGAAACATAAGATATGATTTATGCGAAAATCTACGTGAATTATCAGAGGTGAATGCCACGAGTTGGCAAGCTAAATGTGTAGTCGCAGGCTTAAAGTTATGTAAATCTGATGAAAATATGTTCAATTAACAATTTGAATTATGACCCGTAAAAACAAATCAAGAAATAGGAGTCAGGATCTGCAATTCTGGGGTGTTTCAAAGTTCTTGCAGCTAATTTGGTAAGTAGCAAAATAATAATAATAATTCTCCAGAACATACAGTAAAATTCATCACAAATTGCAGTTGGAATGTGTAACAATGAAAATCCAAATTAAAGATTTCAGTGCTATATCATCAGCTGCAGCACCATCCAGCTTCAGTATCTCCAGGCTTCATTACCCGATAGTTTCGGCTTCTAGTTTCGATATCTCCCAGCTTCAGTATCCTTCAGTTTCTGTACCTCTCAGTTTCAGTATCTCAGCCAGACTTGGTGCAGTCGTGACTACGGAGAGGGCAGTAGTTTTTCTAATTATAGGCAGCGAAAATGTCTCTTGCTTCTCTGAGATTTCTTTCAGCCTTTTAATTCGGAGAGTTGGTCTTTGCCATTAAGGTTCTCTCTCTCTCTCTCTCTCTCTCTCTCTCTCTCTCTCTCTCTCTCTCTCTCTCTCTCTCAGAATTATACGTACTTCCGTTGCCACTGTCTCTTGTGACAGTTTTTGACCCGACCATACCTGACTGTACCTCCTGAAAGAACTTTTGATTCCGACTGTGCATACGCACAGCCAACCACAGAAGTTGATTCACCTCTCCTGCCCTTCTTTCATCGCTTGATTCTCAGACGCCTGAATATACACCTTTGTCGCCTATGTATCATTCTATCATTCACTGCAGTGTATCGTCACTGTAGTGACGAGATGTTTAGGAGATGCGAACGGACTTTTGTAGCCGACTGTACATACGGCCACCACGTGCACCTGGAGTACCAACACGTGGTAGAGCGCGTGTTATCGGCCACGTGCCTACATTCACAGCACGCGCCTCCAATAACATTGTGAGTACTCGCGAAAGTGCTCTGGTTGTCATATAAACTCAGTTTCCATATAGGTAAATGGATAAATATGTATATACATGAATACAGACAGATAGGTAAATAGATAGATGGACAGTTAGACAGATAGACAAATACTGGTATAAATAATTGTCTTAAGATGTATATACACGGAAGTGCTCGGCAAATGCATATGTCCTTCTTGCCTACGCAAACACCATTTAAACACGCGCATTTTCTCTCTCTCTCTCTCTCTCTCTCTCTCTCTCTCTCTCCGCTCCTTTAGACCTGAGTACCAGTGTTGCGTGTCTCCCCATTAGACCAAGGAGGGACGCTGCTGGGCACGTGCTCTCCACACGCGCGCACGTCACTCAGGCGCGTGTCGGAGGCATGGGAAAGGGGAAGGAGGAGCGTGTCAGAAGTACAGGAATTCATATTATATTCGCTTTGTTTTTATCTGACGGAAATGAACCACTCCCACACCTTAAATACTAAGTCGTGATTGCATGATATTCGATGAGGCTTAGTAATGAGGTAGAAATGCTTCTCCTTGGTTACCTATTCAACTGACCCTCCGATCTGACTACACTTGGTCAGCAGCTCTTTCGAAAGCGGTTAGTAATCTTTGACTGGTGAGATTAAACTGAGATTAAACGCGCTAATGTACTTTTTAAGCTTATATTTCGTTTCTAACACTTTTGCGGACAAGGAGTTATTAGGTTATTTATTGAGGGTAAGTCTAGACGATTTTGCTCAGATGAGAGATTTTCTTAGAGTCCAGTGGATAAATGCTCTCTGAATTCATCCTTGACCTATAATAGATTACCTGACGAGAGTTAATAGTAGTAGCATACGGCTCTTTACCATGGAACTTTGTTTAATGTATTGATTTAATGATCTCTCTCTCTCTCTCTCTCTCTCTCTCTCTCTCTCTCTCTCTCTCTCTCTCTCTCTCTCTCACACACACACACACACACACACACACACACACACACACACACAGTTACCGCGGCAGTCTGTGTTATGATATCCCTTGGCGGCTGTTCCCTGTTTGTTTTGGTGATGGAGCGAAGGATGGGAGGGAAAGGGTGTGGTGGGGTTGGGGAGGAGGGAGAGAGGGAGGGAGGGAATGAGAGAGAAGTGGCGAAAGAGGGTAGAAGAGAAAGGGAAGAAGGGAGAGAGGGAGGGTGAAAGACTTAGGAAAGAGATGGTGGGAGGGAAAAATTGGACAGTGGTGGGACTGGTGAGCTAACAGAGCGTGAGGTAAGAGAAAACCGATAACTGTGCCATATGGCGCAATTCATTTAACACTCTTCATACTTTGGAACTCTTTTCGGAAAAATTCAGTATCTTCCTCTATGGATGAGAACACTGGGGCGTATTAAATCATCTGACTGAGCGCGCGCGCACACACACACACACACACACACACACACACACACACACACACACACACACACACACACACACACACACACAAACACACACACACACACACACACACACACACACACACACACACACACACACACACACACACACACGCACGCACGCACGCACACACACACACACACACACACACACACACACACACACACACACACACACACACACACACACACACACACACACACACACACACACAGCTTCCCCCTTTCATTTCACGGTCTTGCTTCTTTGAACGACGGTGAGGCTGAAGATAATGGCAGACGTAGTTGAACATATGTGCCTGATTTCCATATGGGCATTTTCACGATATCGTCACTCTACCTGAGACAGTTTAAAGGAGCCTTTCCATAACTGAATAAAATCGCTTGTTGGTAGTCACAGTATAATAGAAGGAAGGCATCATTATACTGAACAGGTTAAACGTTTGTATAATAGAACAGTACCACATATAATATAATAAAGCAAGTCATCATTATATTGAACAGGCTGATAGTTCGTATAGTAGACCAGCACTATGTAAATCGACTGTAATTAACAGTATACATAGTGTGAGGTAGGTAACAGAACTGTCGTCATGAGAAGATTACACTCAACGTTTCCAGAGTTTAGACTATTCAGAGCATACGAGTATACTGAAGGAAAAATATATGTGTATATAGATTGATAGATAGATAGAATATACACAAACACCTGTAAGATCAGTACAACCACACTGGATATGAAAATGCATGGACATAGATTATAAAGTGCAGCAAAATTTGGGAGGCATAATACGGGAATGGATGTTACGAATAAAGATTAACAGCTGGTAATAACTGCGTGTACACAGACCACTAAAGAGGCTGATAGTGCCGGCATCTATACCAATTAAGTTTACTGTTTGCATTTCCGGTCTGAATATTGCAAACGTGACGATTATTCCACCTGCATCCAAATAAACACCTCCTGTTCCACGCCGAATGATGATTACAATTAGCTTAAGTACACCCCTATTCACTACCGGTAAGTTTATGGACATCAGACATGTTATTATCGTGGATGAAGAGTAGATGTAGGAATTAAATTGCTGTGGGGAAAATCACCGTATCGTATCTATTAAGGTGTGTGTGTGTGTGTGTGTGTGTGTGTGTGTGTGTGTGTGTGTGTGTGTGTGTGTGTAATTAAATTGACCATTTATCTTGGAACTATCTATAGGCGAAACTTATAGCACTCTCAGGCTCCTTTAACTCACCATCAGTTGAGTAAAATCGTCTGGCGTCAGCTGGAATAGAATACTAGAATTTTCCTGACCAAAAAGGGGTTAGTGATGAAAGCATTAACACTCACAGGCTACTATGTTCACTCAGCTGAATAAAATCATCTAGAACTAACTAGAATTAAAGTACTAGAGTTGTGCCGACCATGAGAGGGTAAAACTGGCTGAAGTGAAATGGGCGTAACATTTCTATTAAGGCTTCTATGTAATTAGGCAGAGCGCTTATCCTTGAATTATCTACAGACGAAATTTATAATCGGTCATGCGTATTACGGTGGTCTGAACCTTTTTACTGCGACCATTTTTTTTTTTAATTCAGTTTTTGCTACCACCGGCGAATTAATTCATATCGGGAGAGACGTTTGGTAGAGGGAGGGCAAAGGGGGGTCTAGTTAGAGCGCAGCAAGATGGGACTTGGTACTGGTCCGTTCGGTATTGGCCTAATGGGGACACTTTTGACATGGCTCAAGCCCTTCCGACTGCCAGTGACTATGGAGTGGACGTTCACAAGGTAACTCCATTTCCCAGCAACCAGATAGCCAAACCTACGCCATACCAACGTCTATTGCCACTACCATCTGTTTCACCGTCTGTACTTTGTATCTGCCCTACTGGCCTCCTAGCTCATTCTGTGAGTTTATCCTGACTTAGAAACAGCAAGGGTAATGTGGGAAATGCAGAGGATGGGAGGAGGAGGAGAGGGATATGATATTAGAAGGCGAAGTTTTGTGTGTGTGTGTGTGTGTGTGTGTGTGTGTGTGTGTGTGTGTGTTTATCTATATCCGTGCATTGTATGAAATTTTAAACAAAGTGGCGACGAACATCATCAAAACTCACAAATGCCACAAAAACTAACCTGCCAAAATTAATGCCCAAGATAACACACCACTCCTTTTCCACATCCATACCAACCTTTTTCCCCTCCAACATAGGCAACCTTGCCCCCCAATCCTTCATGTTTAACTCGCTTGGTTTAGACTGATGTGTAATTTGGCCGTGGTAATGATCACATGAACCTCGCATGCACCCACCCACACGCCCCATAATTTCCAGGAATATCCCAGTGTGGACCCGTGGAGAGTTTGATACTTGGGCAGAAAGAGGGAGTTGTCGGTGGAGAGGAGATGTAGGGAAGGAGTTGTAGAGACGGAGGGAGTTGTAGGGAAGGACTTGTAGGGAGGGAGAAAGTTGTAGGGAAGGAGGACGTTGTAGGGAGGGAGAGTTACATAGAGGACCCTAGTTCAAGTGACTTTTAGAGATCGAAACACTTCTTTCTTAGCGATTTTTTCCTAACATTACCCCTCAGCATCCTCTTGCATGTTAGTGATGAAAACCACGCCGATATTAATAAAGTACACCGGAATGTTTAGGCGTGATGTAGATAATAAATTGCTGAGAGAGATGTGTTACGATCTCCTATGCCACTTAGTATAAGGCCCAGAGTTACAAAGATACACAGACCACACAGGCCTTGCGATTCTTTCGAAGGGCTTCGGCTATAACATATACATAGATCATTTCTGTTGTGGCAGAAATTCGAGAACAGGATAGGAAAGGAAGTTCCTCCCCTTTTCCCTACCCTCCAAACCCACTAGCAATCAGCTACACAGGAAAATTAGTAGAAGACTAATTTTTGCGATATTCTCTCTCTTCTCTCTCTCTCTCTCTCTCTCTCTCTCTCTCTCTCTCTCTCTCTCTCTCTCTCTCTACGGAAATGGATGATAGAGGTGTGGCCGAGACACAGTCCCACTATGGCGTCTCGCTCTGCCCTTCCCATCATTTACCCTCACTCACAAAGGCATGGAACCTCTAATGCTAGACCTTATGCGTATGATGTCGCGGCGTATCAGTTTTGGGGGTATTATTCGTTTGTGTTTATTTCCGTCTTGCGTATCACTCGTTATCATTTTATTATTCATTATATTACTCTGCTCACCCGTCATTTACATGTATATCCTTTCGACAAATTTACGATTTTCATTTACTGTAGTTCGTTTTCTCTCCCAACAGACGTATATCTTTAGCGCACAAGGACAAAGAACTTTTATATTCGACCCGCTGCGTATGATTTTCCAGACGCATGGCAATCATATGCGTACCATTCATTTGCACATATTAGTGTATATAATCCCTCACATTGCTATCATCAGTGGCTACAGGCAGCTGAGTGTTGGTAAGGACACGATTGGGGTTAAGCTAATATTTTACCTCTTCTCATTTTCCTCTTCTGACTAATATTCCTAAGTTGAGAGAGGCTTTGCATGTTTCTCTGTCCGAAGATGAATCTCTATTATATGATGCTTCATAAAGGAAAGTGACGGACATGCTGTTAGTTTGAAATTGCTCCTGTAATAGTAGGAATCGCCAGGAGTATTGCAGAAGCCGTTGGAAGTGCACACCTATCAACAGTATTTGTATAACGTTTCGGTATCGTTTCATAAGCTGATGAGATCTTTCTAATCAACACGAGCAAATGAAATTGAATCCCCGCTGTTAGTTTGGAAGTGTCAACGAATTACTGATCTCAACAATACGTAAAGTAAGTACATTTCTTACCTGGTATTTTATGCAGTTAAGTAACGACTGTGTGTACGTAGGCAGACCCTGATGCATTCATATAAGGAAAGTTTAATCTATGTTTGACGGCCCCAGAATAATCCATCATCCTTTTACCAGAATATACTGCTGAGTTTACCGGTATCTCCCATCAACCTTGATTCATTATTTAGGTGTAGATAAAGAAAAACATAAACGTTACATGTATAAACGAAACCATATGTATGCACGCAGGCTTATACGTTCAGTAATATAGATATACACATCGACACACATAACCTGCAAGAATTATTATTAGTGAAGCTTTTATCCCATTGCAGACAGTCAAAAAACATTAAAAACCAAACCCTACTGAATGGCAGCCATCCTTTCCTTCCACATTAACAGCCACATAACCTTCCCTCCCTCTTAGGTCCCTCTCCTAGAAAAAAAAAAAAAAAGGAAGAAGAAGAATGGAGAGAGAGAGAGAGAGAGAGAGAGAGAGAGAGAGAGAGAGAGAGAGAGAGAGAGAGAGAGAGAGGCTTCCCACACGTTTTATGGATCCAGCATTCCTGACTCACCTTTTTGGGCGTATTTCTTATATTTTGGGTAATTAAGAGGTTGTGTTCCCAGGAGACGCTATTCCCACGCTGGTGCTGACATCAAACTCCGCCCCCCTTACCTGTCTCCCTCTTACCTCCCGCGCCCCCTCTTCCCCTACCTCTTCCACTTTCCTTTCTCTCTCCCTTTCACTTCTCTGTTTGTCTCTGTCATTCCTGCACTCTCCTCTCATTTCTTCTCTTTTACGCCTTTCACTTTTCTTCTCTTCTTTCAGCCCCCTCCACTACTTAGCCTCTCCCCAATCCTCCATACCACCCCTTTCTCCGCCTATTTGTCTTCCTTCATCCTTTTCATTCTCCCCCTCCGCTGTTCTACTTCTGCCTCCTTTCTGTCTGTCTGTCTGTCTGTGTCAGACACAAGCAACCATCAACATCGCCCCATTCATACACAATCTCCCACGACCTCCCCCCCCCACACCAATCCTCCCCTCGCTCTTCCCACGGGGTACAGCTTACACTGAGAGCCCTGACCACACACCATTCACTCAACCTACTGGCTTTACCATATAACACAGCTCTTCACTGGGGTTAGCGCAGACTATGTAACAGAAACCCTATACTACAGAATGGTGCTGGAAAGGGATAACTTCATACGGTGATACCGATATAGCTGGCCTGTGGAGTTGCCATGTTATACAGACACCCCTGAGCTGCCTCCCTGTCACCGAAAAGGGAAGATATGCTGAACTGTGGGAGGATGACACCTTAAGGTTGCAGTCCACTTGGTTCACATTTCAGTTGACCCTTGGGCTACAACAAATGTGTGTGTGTGTGTGTGTGTGTGTGTGTGTGTGTGTGTGTGTAAGATAGAATGTGGAAGGAAGAGGCTGGGGTGTTTGGGAGGGGGAGATGGGGTGTTAGAGGGGGACAGGTAGGAAAACATACGGGGAAGGTAGGATTGTGTATGGTGGAGGTGGGATGTGGATGGGGTAGTGGGGTGTGTAGGGGACAGTGAGGTGTGTAATGGGTAGTGGGGTGTTTATGGGTTAGTGGGATGTGCTCAAAAGAAGATGGAGTGTGTGCAGGGGGTAGGTGGAGGTGTTGTTGTTATAGCTCCAGGTTTATCTGAAATGTAGATGGTAGGGGGATGAATATAGTTTTGAATGGCGAGTTGCTTGAGGAGGTAGAGTGTTTTAAATATCTAGGGTCACATGTTGCTGTGGATGGAAGAATAGATGCAGAAGTGAAGTTTAGAATAAATGAAATAGTGAAAGGTGCTGGGAGGAATGAAAAAAGTGTTTAGATGTCGTTCGCTTAGAATGGATGTAAAGAGAAGGCTGTATGAGGGTGTTGTGGTACCGACTGCATTGTATGGGGCTGAAACATGGAATATGGGTGTAGCAGAGAGGAAAAGTTTGAATGTAATGGAGATGAGGTGTCTGAGGAGTATGTGTGGAGTGACGCGTATGGATCGAGTGCGGAATGATGAAGTGCGAAGGAGAACTGGAGTTGTTCGGGAGATGGCTGGTAGAGTTGAGCAGAGGGTGTTGCGATGGTTTGGGCATATGAAGAGAATGGATAAGGAGCGATTGGTGAAAAAGATAACTAGATCTGATGTGAGAGGTGTAAGGCTGAGAGGAAGACCACGAATAGGATGGATGGACAGTGTGATGAGAGCGCTGGATGCGAGAGGGATGTCTGTTGAGCAAGGAAGAGTGGCTGTGCGTGACAGAAATGGGTGGAGAGAAATTGTGAATGAATAAGTGATGACGCAGGCCTGAGGGGATATTCTCCCGCATTTGGTCTGATCAGCTATTTCAGGTCAGGTGCGGGTAAGGGGATGAGTCTGTTATGATGTGGCAGGGGTAAACCAGCTCTGCTGTCGGGCCCTGCTGCGGATGTCACTGATTGCCTTGCGCAGTTGACCCTTGTGCAGTGTTGTGCGGTGAGGATCTGTCCGTTCTCCCCTTTGGGGCTAAGATGCGAATGAATGTGTTTGAATGGATGAGTAAATGGGGAGTGTGTCGTCCTGTCTCGGCTACCTCCCTTTCCTTGGGGGAAGCAGCCTAGGTATATAGATAGATAGTGGATCCGGTGAACTGCTGGCTGAAGTTGCCCTTTCTCTGCAATCTGCCAACATTCATTCGAGGGACAGGGAGGAGATTGAGGGACGTTTGTATAACCATAACTCCCCCGACGGGTCATATCATTGCCACCACGTGAAGGCGTTTCTTTAGCACCGTAGAGGAAGGTGAGGCCCGGTGCTAAAATATGGCCCTGGTCCTGTAATTGTTCGCGTTACAAATTAAGAATTCCTTTAACAAAATGAAGCTCCTTTTTTCTTGTGGGAACCTGGCCTGCGGGACCTTGATAATAGCCCTAGTTACACACCTCATTACAGCCCCAATTAGGCCTATAGGTGCGCCCGCAGTTACGCATCAGCCTACGCCGGTATTTTCAGCCATGCGTATAATGAATGCGTAGTTTAATATTCTCTGACGGCAGTCAGCGGAATGGCGCTTCCCTACGACATTTGTTAGAATGGCTTAATCCTGTCACTATGAGGACTTTTTTTTTTCATTATTATAATTTCTTCAGTACTGTCCTAATAAACTTTTATTTAGTGTACAAGAGATGTTACGTATGGTCTACGTTAACCGCTTTAGTGTAAGAATGTCTGCCAGAGTTGAATAAAATAGTCTGGAGGTAAGAGGAATAAAGACTAAACATATAATTGATGTGGAGGGTTAATATTCTGTTCTGACAGTCGACGGATTGGCGCTACCCTACAAGCGTTGTGAGAATGGCTTAATCAGGTGCCTGCGCTATGTGTTTGTTGACTACGTTGAGAAGTTCCAGTGTTGTGCTGTGTAAGGTTGTAAGATTTCTTATGTGTTGTGTTCTATTCTGTGGCCATATTTTCATGTCTCTATGTTGTATATTGTTTCGTGGCTATGCTGTGAGTCCTTGAGTTATGTTCTATTTTCAGGCTATGTGTCGAGGTCCCTGTGTTGTGTTCTGTTTTGTGGCTATGTTGTGAGGTCCCTGTATTATGCTTTGTTTTGTGGCTATGTTTTCAAGTACCCAAGTTGTACCTTATTATGTGGCATTGTTGTTAGGTCCCTATGTGTGTGTGTGTGTGTGTGTGTTACGTTGCTAGTCCTCATGTTGTGTTCTGTTTTGAGGTTCATGTATTGCGTTCTGTTCTGTAGGTATGTTTTTAAGCCTCTGTGTTGTGTTCTGTTTTGAAGTTTCCGTGTTGTGTTATATTTTGTCTCCTTGTCTTAAAAACCCTATGTTGTGTCCTATTTCCTGGCTACGTTGTGAGGTCCCTCCGCTGTTTCCCAATGCCATGAGAACTACAGAGAGGGTGGGAACATCTATCCTACCTATTAGTCCAACAAAACCTCACTTGCCACCTCATAAATCAGGGGCCTGCCGCAGTTTATGGAACCCCCCACACTGCATCACCGGACCTAGTGTTGTGGAGGGCGGCTGCGGTCCTGGTGCGGTACTCCTGCGGTCGCTTGTGGGGCCTCTAAGGTGGGGAGCCAAGTGACTCGCCCTCTCTCGCTGTGGTTCCCCTCCCCTAGACTGTGGATGGTTTACTTATTCACTTGTGTATTATAAGTTTACTCATTCGTATATCATAAATTCTGTGTCTCACTTATTCACTTACTCACTCATTCGTGTATTACAAACTCTTTAATGCTTACTCGACATTCAGTCTCTACTCATTCATATATCAAATTCTGTGTGCCTAATATTATTCTTTCACTCATTTCATACACTTACTCACTCACCCACTCATATATTATAAACTCTTGAATGCTTACCCACACATTCTCCAGCCTACTTATTCGTATATCACATTCTCCATGTGTCATTCACTTACTCATCTTTCTTATTTACTCACTCATAAACAAGGTGATCCATATATAACACTCCTCTTCTGCTCCGTCGGATGATCTCGTGTGTTGCGGGGAAAGCTTAGCGTTACCAGTGTTTGTCCTGCATCGTTTTTTCACGTTCTTCTCCACTACCACACTTACACCAGTACAAGCAGGACTAAGCCGTCACCGCAATACAAAGCGCCAAGTGAATTTCTGTTGGAGCGCTGTTTACGGGCCACCCTGTATGTCAATCTGTATGTCATCAGTACAGCTGACAGGGTACAAACATATGCAAGCATACGATATAGAGCATACTACTGTACAAGCCCCCACTCTGAATGTCAGCCACGACTTGAGTTTAGAACCTTATATGCGGGAGAGAATGGGTCGCAGATCGAGTACAATACCACCATGCAAAGGGCGGAGTTTCAGCCTTTTTGTTTCATCACTTCCCCTGCCCTCGTTAACTCCCTTGAAGTCTCTCCTTGCCGCAGTGTTGCAGCAATCATTCTCTACCATCGTTATTACCGTACGCTGCTTTTCCCTTCATGCTTCTCGTTTTGTGGATTTTTCTCTCTCGTCTTCTTGACTTCCCCTTCTTCCCGTCTTGCAGTCTCTCCTTGTCACTCCCTTCCCCTTCCTCTGCCTCCTTCCCTCCCTCCCTCCTTTAATTCCTTCAGTCCCTCCTTGTGTTCTCCTTGACACTCCCATCGCCCCTCTGCCTCCCTCCCTCCCTGTCTCTGGGTGTCTTCTCACTCCCAATCTCCCTACCGCCATTTTCTATAACCTTGCCTGACTGGAAAGGTGCGCTCTCCGTCCACCTCAGGTATAAGGGAGTTAATCAGATAAACAAGTTTTCAAAAATCTATATGCAATAATTGTCACGGCCTTTGTTTTATATTAGCTACGACTCTATGTTGGTAGCAGACTGAGTTAAGATGAGGGCGTGAATTTGCAAGCCCCTATCTGCGACACTCCCATCCATTTCTTCCACTTATTTCTTAGCTACTCCCTTCCTCCTCCTGCCTCTCTTTCCTCCATTATCTCGTCTTCCTTCCTCACACCTCTGTTTTTCCTCCCATCCCTTCCGTCCATCGCCCCCCCAAAAGGTTCCCATAGTAAACTCTAGGCCATTATCTTCGACCCCCACAAACCCTGTGGTCCAACGGGCAGGCCACCCTTTAGGACCCCTAGACACACCACCAAGTCGCTTCCCTTATCTTGTCCCCGGGTTTACGAGTGATAACAGAACGTGAGAGTCGAGCTATAAGGTGCGGCAGAGAGACAGAGAAATGGCCCGAGCCTTCTTTGTCTTCGCGAGTGAAATGGACCAAGGCAGAAGAAGGGTTAGATAATATGCTTTTGGGTGGCCATGACTTGCTATGCTTTAGTATCCTCCTAGTAAAACTGAGAGCGCGAAAATGTGTGGTCCAAGCCTTTTTTGTCCTCGAGGGTGAAATAGACCTAGCCAGAAGAAGCAGGGTTAGATATAGGCCTTAGGATGGTCATGGTTTCCTGCTCAATAAGTCCTGGTGCCCTGTTATTAAAAAATTGACTCGAGATAATGAGAGAGAGAGAGAGAGAGAGAGAGAGAGGACGTCCTCAATCTAAAAGGGTTTATTCGCGAGCTGAGGGACACTGCGACCCTGGTAATATATTCTCTCTCTCTCTCTCTCTCTCTCTCTCTCTCTCTCTCTCACACACACACACACACACACACACACACACACACACACACACACACACACTTTTTAGGTACGAGACGCGAAGGGGGTAATAGACGCTAAATTTGTGAGACCCAGAGGACAGTCATGAGAAGATTTTTATGCATTATGAGCGCTATAAAAAACAGGAAAAAAATAGTCATATGCGCCTTCCCCTGTTCGGAGTACTGGAGAAAGAAGCCGTCACGTGGTGGCACTGAGAGGATATAAAGGGCCAGAGATGAGAGAAGGAGATAATACATTATGTGAACTGGGGCTGAGATGTTGTGAGATATTGTGCTGAAAAATGGTATGAGAGGCTATGATGAAAAGATGATGTAAACTGGGACTGAGGCACTTGTACTGAAAGATGGTGTGCATGGATGTGAAAGGACAGAACTGAGAGTAATATACATGATGTGAACTGGGAAGAAGTGTAAGCCTGTAGCTTGAAATGTTGGGATAGACCTGAGAAGTATACAGGGCAGAGTGGAGCCTGAGGATAGAATCCAACAACCGAGACGAAATAATAAAGCTGTCGGAAGATGTATGTAGTGGACTGGAGTTACAAAGGCACATAGTAAGGGAGTATGTGCTGGAAGGTGATTTATGGTTTAAAAGAATGTAATGTAAGATGTATAAGGTTTTGGTGAAGAATTTTTCTCGTGCAAGTTAGAGTGAGCAAGGTAGGTCAAGAGCGCAAGTTGTAAAGAGCAAGATGGTTCGAGTGAGCAAGGTTGTTCAACAGAGCAAGTTAGGGAGAGCAGTTACTTCGAGAGAGCAAGTTAGAGTGAGCAGTGTGGTTCGAGAGTGCAAGTTAGAGAGTAAGCAAGTTCGAGAAAGCATGTTAGAAAAGCAAGGTGGTTCGAGAGAGCACGTTAGAGAAAGCAAGGCGGTTCGAGAGAGCAAGTTAGAGAAGGCAAGGTTGTTCGAGAGAGAGAGAGAGAGAGAGAGAGAGAAACAACAGGCTGGTACCGTGGATGAAGCCGCCCCGACTTACTAATGTCCAGATAGAAGGAGTAAACACAGGCCCAGCGCGCCCTCAGACCCCGACCCTCTCCCAACTCGTGCACAATTATTTAATCTCCCCCCAGCCACGCAGAAAAAAAAGGGAAGAGCGACCCCTCCCCCCTTCCCTTTCCAATAATTTTGCTGGGCCAAGCTCGATAAACAGCAAGTTCTCTCGGCAGTCTCTAATTATCTTAAACACGACCACCATCACGACGTCAATTTGGCCCCCCTCTCCTCCATCCCCCCACTTCCCCCCATTCTCTTCCTCCTCCTCCTCCCTCCCTCTCATCCTTTACCCACGCCCCTACTCAGTACTGATTCTCTAGTCTCCCATCCCCCCATCCCTCCTCGTCACCCTCCTTCCCCCTTCCCTCCATGCATCTCGCCTGCATCCTTTCCTCCCCGTTCCATACCTCGTCTTCACCCTTCAACCCTCCCTCATCCCTCACCCTCACCCTCCTTCACCAGCCCTCACCATGACCTCTCCTTATTACCGAATCTCCAGTTTCCCCTCCCCTACCCACATCCTTCCTCCATCCTGCTCTCCGAACTTCTCTTCATCCTACCTTCCACCGTTCATTGCTCCTTTACTTTCCTCCTTCCTCATACTCCTCCAGTCCTCATTTCCTGTCTTGATTCCTTGACCCGTAAAAGACCTTTCTACCTTCTTCCTTCCTCCCCTCCCCTTCCCCCATCTTGCCTTCCACCTCTCCCTCCTGCATGCCACCTTACCCACCCTTTCTGCCATTTTCTTCCCCTTCATTCTTATTTCCCACTCCCTTCCTATCCCCTCTCCCACTTACATCTCACCCAACTTTCCTCTGTCCCTTCCACCATTCCCTCCCTTCCTCCTGTTTCCCACATTTTCTTCCTCTTTCACCTCTCTCCCTCCTTCCTCCCCTTCCCACCACTTCTTCCCTACCTTCTGTCATTCCGTCCTTGCCTCCTGCCCCTCTCTCCTCTTTCTGCTTCCCACACATTCGCTTCTCCTTGCCCCTCACACGTCTCTCCCCTTCCACCTCCGAGCCCCCTTTTCTGGCAGAACATAATCACTTGTTTCTCGTCCTTCTTCCCTCCTCCCTCTTCTCCCACATGTTTCTACTTCTCACCCCTCCCTCCTATCCCCCAGCCTTCTATCTCATACCTCTCCCTCCAATCCCTCTGTTTCATATCTTCCAGCCCGCTCTAGCCTTTGCCTTTATTTCCCCCCCCCCCTACCTTCCATCCCTCCCTCCCTCCCCTTCAACATCTTTCTATCTTTTACCCTTCGCTTCCCGTCTCTCTCTCTCTCTCTCTCTCTCTCTCTCTCTCTCTCTCTCTCTCTCTCTCTCTCTCTCTCTCTCTCTCTCATAATCAGCACCCACATCGCCCCCTCGCGTCCCCTCACCCGACTGCTCAAGGTGCCCGTCTTCCCGGCTAAGGATGGGCTTGCTAAGAGTCGCCCGGGGTTTATGGAGGCCCCGGGCTGGTATTACAGGTTATCGTCTTCGTATCAGACCCGCCCCCGACTCCGCCATGGGAACGGGGTGGGTAAGAATAAGGGTAAGGTACTTAGAGGCGTGGTGTACCGTCTTGGGTCTTTGGCTAACGAAGATACATCAGGATCGACGGCACGGATTCTCGGGAACTTCAGCTTGCAGTCCATTGAGTTCAAATTCAGATGAACCTGGGGTTTCAGATACTAGAAATAAATAGCTAACAAGGAGATGCTAGGGAGTTTCCGTAACTGACAAGAATACATCACGTGAAGGTGTGCTGTACCGTTTTGGACCTTTGATAATTAAGATTCATCAGCAACTAAGACATGATTTTTCGGTGCTGGAAGAGAGATCTTCACGTGGTGGCACCGATGTGTCCGTCCCGCTGTCTGGCCATACAAATACTGACGGAGATACACCAGCAACTAAGATACGGATTCTCGGTGGGCTGGAGGGACGCCTTCACGTGGTGGCACCAGCTTTATCTGGTGGTTCGGCTGTCCAGTCATACGAACGCCCCTCAATTCTATCCCTATCACCCAGAGAAAGATGGGAATTCAGTCTGTAGTCCACTGGGTTCACATTTAGATGAGCCTGGGGTTGCAGCCACTACTATTACGATACTGATTCTCGCTGGCTTATAGGAGGCTGTCTGGTGCCTTTTCTTGGCGATCTGCCTTAAAAAGGAGTACAAAGGAAAGTAAACAGCAGCTACAACCATTTGCGGAGGAGGCGCATCAGCAGTTGCGAAAATGTATATAAATTCGTTAACTGCGAGGAAAAAAAAAATGGTAGCGTAACAACAGGGGCCACTGTCACACTAAAAGGAAAAATTGCCTACTAAATGAATCGGCAGCTGTGACTTGAAATTTCGTGGCGCCAGTCTCCCCACCACTCCTGCAGTCAGTCCTGATAACCTCCCTCAGACAGCTGTTAAGATCGTGGTAGAAATTTGCCCCGTGAGATTATCCACGACCGTCACCTCTCGCCTTGACGCGGGTCGAGAGGGTCGAGGATCATTTTCACATGTTGTACTCGTATATAAAACGCAGATGCCGTACAAGTGCGAAGCATGCTCATTTTTACTCCTGCTTAACATTACGTCCACAGATAAGTACAGATAAGAAATTTGAGTAACGGCCAAGCAGGCACGCCTCTTCTTAATCCATAAAATAGCGAATGGAGCCATATCCATTTTTCTCCAGTTAACACCAGGCGAATTTGCTCGTCAGTGAAATCCCTCCCGAGGGCTAGGGGTTATAAAATACCTCTTGAGCCTTCAAACAGCGGGTAGCGCCTTATCTGCTCTACTTTGGCTAACGCTGGATGACCTTCCTCGCTGGTGAATAATGTCATTGCAGTGAAGAGGTAAGAGATTTCTGTTTAATTCCTTGCCAGTCCATACTGAGCCTTGTGTAAAGAGCTGTTGAATATAGGTATTACCTCCGCTCAGGGCCTCCACTGATTCAAATTTTCAGAGTCTGTGAAAGGAACTTCTTGTTACATCATGACGATGGGTGTCCCGGTCAGTGGAATTATGCTGTTTCCGAAAACCGCTTTTACTGGGCACAGTTCACAAAGCAAATCTGATACTGACACTAATATATAACGTCCTCGGCAGGCTGATTTTACTCTTGCTATCAGCGAACAGCTTATTGTGGTTTCTGGAAGACCTCTGTTAGTAAAGGGCTTGGAAGTAATTTTTATTGACCCCTTTCAGCATGACGTCGTCAGTATTGTTTTATTCTGGCTAACGTCAGACAGTTACCATCTGCACAAATGATACTCCTCGGAATGGATGAGTTAACCCCTTCGGTTGGATAATGTTTGTATTGTTCTAGTTAGCCTACCGTCAAACGATTTTACTCAGGAAAAAGAGAGATCTTTCGCAGAGAAGGGGTTAGAGGTTTCTTTTATTTTTGAGAGTGCTCAACACAAAAGTCTCCAGAATCTTTCAGCTCTTGGATAACACCATGGCGGAGGGGACGCTTTACCAAAGACGTGACTTGGAGGCGAGGCAGGATCAGGCCGGGTTCCCACGGTGCCGACCAATGAGCTACCCCGGCCACGCCTCCTGACGCCCCACGACCAGTAGCGTTGCACACAGACACACCAGCCCCGCACAGTAGCTGCCCCAAACACATTTTTGCGTCCCAAAGCTAGCTCATCTTCGGCTGACAGTAATCATTTGCATCGTCTGTGGCGTCGGAAATCTTGCATATTCGGCTGATTTATCACTGCCATCCTGCTAGACTATTTATTTTCGCTATGAATGCGATTGGAGATGGTTTGCAATTAAGTGAGGAATGTCACGAAGCAGCAGCCAATGAGACCGGGATGTGGGACTTGCTTAAATGGCAGAAATCAGCCATTGCACTCCAGCTCTGGCTTTCCCGGGCTTTTGCAACATCTTTCTTGCACGTCGCGATCTCCCTTTCTTTACAGTTATAACTGTAAGGCTGAAAGTATACCTTGCACTTTGAGTTCCTGACCAAAGAGAAAGTTGGGAACAGCAGTGGGGCGACAACCTCTGACTTCAGATTTATAATAGTAGGTCTGTCAGTCAGTCGCCTAGACCGAAGAGCAAGGAGGAACACTGAGTGATCGAGCTGAGTTTATCTTAGCTAACTCCTGCCAGTGTGATTTTGGAAAGAAAAATGGTCAATTCGAACGATGATATTTGCCAGAGAGAACCTTGCAGGCGATGAAGTTCAGCAGAGAATAACGCTGCATAACGTAGGCTTTTAAAGTTTGTAATTTATTCTTAGTAGCGCAAAACGATTAAATTCAACGAAGAAAAAACCTTCACAGTTTACATGGCCGTGTCCCCCACCCACACACCACGGGGAGTTTTGTTTATAGTCGTGCCGACCCTAGATAACATTCTCTTGGTATCGCCCACTTATCACAAGATCCGGGTCCTAGACTTCGAAACCTGTCATTTTTCACAACAAACCCCTCCCCCTGTGAACGATGATATGACAAAACCGTAGAGCTTACCTTCTTCAATGCGGTGACTTACTTTTAATTCTATTCTTGCTACTACCAGACAACTTTACTTAACTCAGAATAACCCCCTAGTTGCGAAAGGGGTTATTGAAAAGTATATCTAATCTCTCAAACTGGAAAAATCTCCTCAGGCCTCAATAAAGCTGTCTACATGGCTAGACATAAGCAAACTATACGCTATTGGACTGAAGGGGTTAAGAGGAACTAAGATCCTGAGAAGGTTGGAGTTGTAAATACATAATCCTCTGTACTATAATAGCAAGATCGGGGTTCTACTGGGTCTGCCAGGAGTAGCGTTGGAATTTTAGTGTTATATTCAACATATCAGTGAGGTTTTGATCGATTTTAACACGATTCTAGAATATTTATATTCAGAATTAAAGCTAAATAATCCAGACTCTTGTTAATACTGCTGTATGCCTTACTGATGTGCTGCATGTCCCTCGCACTGAAGTGATATCCCAGCGCTGCTCTTTGACGGACCCTGTAGTTAAAGATAGGTCACTGAGGAACAAAACAATCACTGCAATGGAAATTGGAAGTGCACAGCAAAAAGTAACTGGATGACAGTAAGGTATGTCCACAACAATAATCACTGCACAGCAAAACACAAACTTAAGTCACTGCGCTACAGAGAAGTCACCGAAGAACAGAAGTCACTGTATATAAATGTACCTACACAACAAAAAGGTCACCTCAGTACAAATTAGACATTGCACAACAGAAAAGTCACGGCAGTACAGCAAAACCTTTGGCCGTAAATGTGTCCTGCCTCCACACTAACAGAACGGAAGACCTGCATTACGTTTCGCCGCGGGGGGAAGGCGAGGAAGGAAATAACACTTTAGCGGGTCTTAATATAAATCACGGGTGAAGGTGATTGCGGTCAAGGTGCGGTCTGTTTGGCGGTTTAGGTTGGGATGGGAACTGTTGAAGCTGGAATGAGGTGAGGTATAGAGGTGAGACGGAGGTGTAGGAAGTTTGGCTGTGCTTGGGACAGAGGTTAAAGAGGTGGGCTTAGGTGTGGCGTAGAGGTTAAACGGGGATGTAGGAGGTTAGTGAGGTAAAATTGATCCTGTGACAGAGGTAGACTGAGCTGAGATTGTAATGTGAAAACAGGCAATGGTGTAGGTAGGGTAAGCCTGATGTGTGGCGGGGCAAAATTGAGGGAGAGAAAAGGTGAGCGCAGATGAGCAAAGTAGAAACTTAAAGAAAGGCAAAGGCGTCAGGAATTATAAGGGTGGGGCTGGAGTACAAGGGAAAGATAGTGGTAATGCAGATGTGTAGAATGAAACAAACACCTAAGGCAGGGACATGGGTGTGGGACCAATGTAAGGCAGGGAGAGGGAAGAGCTAGAAGTGTAGGGTTAGGAGACGGGCGAGTCAGCTGTAGGGAAGGGAAAGTAAAGCAGGGATGAAGCACGGAGACAGGGGTGAGGTAGGGAGGTAGAAGAGGGAGAGGTAAGGCAAGGTAAGACAGACAAGGGCGAGACAGGGAGTTATGAAAAAAAGTAAAGCAGGGTGCAGAGACAGGGGTGAGGCAGAGCTAGAGTGAAGCGAGAGGTAAGGCAGTAAGATGGATCAGACAGGGGTATAGGGAAGAGAGGTGGGAGGCAAAGATGTAATGACCGAGCCTGAAGGTGATCTGCAGCCCTCTACATTCCCGGGAACTCATCATCATCATCATTAATAATCATCAGTCACATCCAAAATCTTTCCTCATAACAACACTCTGACATCTTTTTTTTTTAATTCCTTTAGAGTTACATTTAAACGGACGAAATGTATATCCAAACTCCATGCTAAGTCACAGCACTACACCCAACTACATTCCTAACACCCCAGCACTCTGTTACTTTTATTACCTCCCAGGCTTTTCAAATCCTTACCACCCTTCCTGAAGAAACGGAAAAATATATATATGATCCCATAAAAGAGGCGCTTCCATCCAGAGGCGTGAAAACTGTGGGTCGGGGGAGGTGTGTATTAGGTGTGACTGATTCATAGCGATAAGTGGATGAAATAGATAAGAGGGAAAACAAGAAAGGGCTCTTCTTTATATATTAAGTCTGGGAACCTCTGAGTACCTCGAAACTGTAAAGTAATTTTTAAAATTGGAGTTCTATGGTACAGTTTGAAACGGAGAGTTAGGAAAATCTGTATATGTTACGTGATACAAATAACTATTGAAATCAGACTGGACCACCAACTTCTTGAATCATGTCAAACTTACGATGTTTCTTGTGTTACACTCTCACATAACTCGAAATTAATGAATCTTGAATTTGACTTTTTTTTTTTTTTTCGGGCTTATAGCTTTTGTTTCTTTCTGCTATGCATTTAAAAATGTGGGTGCGGGGAAGAAGGGGTGGGGGGAGGGTGATAAGAATGGCAGGGTGAAAAAGGGAGGAAAGGAGTGGGCAATGGGAGGAAGAGGAGGGAAGGGATGAGGGTCTTCTCTAAATCAGACCTAAGACGGAATCCTGGGAAGCAGTTTATTGGGAACGAGAAGCCATTACAAGGAGTCTCATTTCTGTCTCTTCGTCAGGTGCCCAGTGATATGTATTGGGTTGAGTGTGAATGGCCTGGGTGAATGGAAAAGGGAAAGGTGTGTGGGCGTGGGAGTGGAGTGTGTGTGTGTGTGTGTGTGTGTGTGTGTGTGTGTGTGTGTGTGTGTGTGTGTGTGTGTGTGTTGACAAGCGATGGATGGCGATGAAAAGTGTATGTGTAGTGTGAGGAAGTGTAATTGTAGTGTGAATGAATGCAGATGTAGTATGAGGGAGTGTAAATGTAGTGTGAGAGAATGTAGTTGAATTGTGAGGGAGTGTAAGTGTGGTGAAGGAGTGTGGATGTAGTGTAAGGGTGTAGGTGTAATGTGAATAAGTGTAGGTTTAATGTGAGTAAGTGTAGGTGTAATGTGAGGGAGTATAAGTGTAATGTCAGGGGATGTAGTGTAAGAGGGCATAATGTACATTTAGTAAAGTGTGAGCAGGGTGTAGTATGAAATACTGCAGGTGTAGCAGTGTGAGGCAGTGTAGTTGCAGTGTAAAAGAGTGTACTGTAGATGTAAAAGTGTGAGTAGGGTGCAGTATGAAGCACTGCAGGTGTAGCAGTGTGAGGCGGTGCAGGTGTAGGCAGTGTAGGGCGTCGAGGGCAGGGTAATATTTTGACTGGCTGCCAAACAAAGGTG
Organism: Coenobita brevimanus; assembly: GCF_032717465.1. NCBI lineage: Eukaryota > Metazoa > Arthropoda > Malacostraca > Decapoda > Coenobitidae > Coenobita > Coenobita brevimanus. The sequence continues at coordinate 57,706,874 of NC_136959.1, read as the reverse complement.
TTCCTCCACGCCCCTGGCCCGACCCCTCCAATTTAGGCACATGGCCACCACCAAACGCGCACACCACCTCACACTCCACACTTTCTTATATTATATTTATTGTCCCTCCGAACATAGGTGCGTATATGAAGAAGTACTGTACATGGGGAAGAGGGCTTGGAGTGATGGGAGGGAAAAGTGATGAGTTGCAATATATAAAAAAGAAGCATGAATGTAATTCTGAAGTTGAAATTGTCTGCATCCCAGATTTTTTCATATATTCATCGTCCCTTTTATTACAGATACATACGGAGAACTACATGAGGTGGGGCGGCGTGGAGCAGCGGAAGGGAGGGAGAAATGGTGAGTAGCAATAGAAAAGCTTAAATGTAATTTAAGAAACTCTTATTTTTATCACCTTTACAATTGTATATTTTTCAGTCCTCTTAATATAGGAACGCACATAGAGATGCACTGCCATGAACAAATATTTGGCGACAATCCCTTGCCAACATTGTGTCGTGTCTTCTATATTTCTCCTTCCTCCTCAAGCGACAGAGAGTATCTTTTCTTCTCATTTTCTTTTTGTCTGTGCATGATATCGCCGTAAAATGTGCTCGTAAATAATTCACGGAACACCGTCCACTGCCACAGCAGGCAGAGAAGTGTCGGCGAACTTTTGTTTCGGGCTGTCCATGAGGAAGGGCGGCCTATAGTGTAGGGAGTAAGAGGTAACAGGTTGAGATAGAAATAGCAAGAGGTATTTTCAAAGCCTGAACAATGGGAATCGAAGCCTGACAACAGTTAAACTATTATGTTGGTTAAGGGAGGGAGTTGACGTGGAGTGGTGGTCTGCTTGTGTCGGCGGTTAAAGTGAGTTTTGTTAGTGAACGCCGCTGTTATCTGAGTTATTTTATCTATCCTTATGGAAGTATCAGCATTATCATCAAAGGAGCGCCAGTCAAGAGGCACATATCATACTGTAGTCTCGCCGGCACACTCAAAACAGTCCTTTATTTATTTCACCGTAGTTTGGCACAGAATTTCGTCCAGTGGCCGCATAACATTGTGCAGCGGCTCATCATTCTTTCCCTAACACATGTTCAGGACTAGCAGCATATTCTAGGTGTCCCTCCAACACTATGCAGAGCTATCGTAAAGGCGTGAGTGTGAGTAACTGTGTGTGGGATTATCGTGTGTGATTACGGTATAATCGAGGTGTCCCGCTATCACAAGCCCCCACACCTGGCGGCAGAAAGGTGGCACTGTTTACTAATTGCCGAGAGAACCGCAAAGAAACCGACCTGATTGAAGGTATTATCAGTCAGAGAGCACCGACTTTGCCCGACTTTGATCTCCCGGGGCTCACACTTTGATGTCCCCGGCCCCCTCGCTGCCGGTGGCTCAGCGCTCCTCAAACTGCCTCGCGTTTTAACCTTCAACCTGGGTCCTCATAGACGCCACTATCTCTTTGTCGGCTTCTTATCGAGGTGAAGATATGTCACTGTGGGTCCCTTGCCTCAGATGCGGTGCCCTTTTGTGCATGGGGGAGATAGCGCAGGTGTGTGTGTGTGTGTGTGTGTGTGTGTGTGTGTGTGTGTGTGTGTGTGTGTGTGTCACGATTCTGTCACCAGCATTCACTAATTTCACATACTCTTACGAGGTTATGACTGCGAGAACAGCATGCATACATTTCTGTTGTCACGTAGTGTGTGTATTTATGTGTGTGTGTGTGTGTGTGTGTGTGTGTGTGTGTGTGTGTCATGAAGAATGAAAATAGTACACACGCTCCTATTGCCTCGCACTAAACTGAATTAGTAGGTATGTATGTATGTTTTTCTCTGTGTGATTGTTCACTTGGTTGCGTCTCTGTCCGTCTATATTTAAGAATTTATGTGTGTGTACGTACATGTGTATGTGTGGTTCCGCGTCAGTCTGTGTGTTTACGAATGTGAGTGTACTGTACATGTGTATGTGTTTATGTCTGTGTGTGTACATATGTGTTTGCATTCCGCGTACAGTGAGATCAGCAGTGCACACGCGACTGTTACCACGTACACCAACCTCCACGATACGTCTCGACCGATATCAGGACGTGGGCAGTTGATATAAACAGCACTATCATATGCCCTTTACCCTTCATGTGGAGAGAAGCCCAAGGGTTTCAAAGATCAGAGCAGAAGATGAGAGAACAGAATTGTAATATTCGAGGACTGTTCCAGAGTTTTAGGAAACTGCTGATGAAGATTAAAGATTCACATTAATTTTATAGTTAAAATATTCTTAAAGTTTTATTACTTTGTTTCAGAATTTCCAAGGCTTAAATTTTGAATGAACATAGTAGGGGATTGTTTGATTTAGGATAAAGTTGGTTAGCTTGGATTAAGATAAATTCAGTTGAATGGAGGGATTGATAAGGTTCCTTGAGATGAGGTGAGGCTGTTAGTACAGTAAGGGTAAAGGTAAGCTAACGTAGATTGAATTAGGTGAGGTTAGGCTGTGTTAGCATGGATGACGCTGAGAGATGAACTGGGATGGAGTGAGGGAAAACAGACAACCGTTTCACTACGATAACGCTTCTTACACCTTTTATTTTACCACCACCAGACAATTGCAGTCTGCTTAGTGACCACCTTTTCGAGCTGAAGAAGTTACTTGTAGCTTTTTATTAAACCACCCGCTACTGGGATCCCCCCCCCCCCCTCAAAAATAAAAAGTCTCGTAATACGTAAACTGTATGAAAAAGTTTATGTAGTCAAGGTGTTATTTTTTTTTCATGTGCTTAAAAAATGTCTTGAAAAACCCAGAGTGGAATACAAAGTTCGTAAAAAACAGTCCAGAGGCTAGAGCAAATGTTTTTGTTTTTTTTTAACACATCTGCTGTGGCAATTTTTCAGTGGTTGCGAGAAGTCAGAACAAAATGCAAAGCTGGCAAGCAGCAGTGAATGAAATGCAAAGTTAGTAAAAAAGATATATATATCATCACTTAGTATGAGACGGAAACGGAACTGCTGAAAGATTAATTCGGAAAGCGGGAGGGATTACAATTAGGCCACATGAGCCGGATGTCTGTGTACCGGATGGAATGGATTGAAGGACTGTACCTTAGATGCGGTACACACACACACACACACACACACACACACACACACACACACACACACACAAGTTCTTATACTGAAGGGATCAAATCTACGTCCTCTCCTGGGTTCAGACTACCTCTGTGTGATGCCAAAAGTAACATAAGCTACTGTATGATTATGTTTACTTTAGGGAAGACTTGTCGTAGTGAAGAGATAAATGTAGCTTGTTTCTAGCCTCTTCCTTACGAGAGGGACGCTGAAGTGGGACGATTTCACGAAGTGACATCTATTTAGTTAGGTTGTGGAGCTGCCCGGTTATGCAAATGCACCTTAGCCCCCTTTCCGTGTCCCCCGAGAGGAAAATGGCAACTTCACCTTGCAGTCGACTGGGTTTACGAAAGTCTGTTGCTGAAAATATTAGTACAGTATTACTACTGCGCACGTGGGAGCAAGGGAGTCAGCGAGCGAGAGAGAGAGGGGGGGGGGGAATCATTGAACTCAGTAAGTGATAGCAAAAAATGAAATTAAATCGTGAAGGGATGGAAAGAGTTAGGCTGATATTTGTAGGCTGTGATATAAGGGCGGATGTCACTTTGTTGTTATCGGTGCTGTCAGTCGTTATCAGTGTGTTCCCTAACCTGTGGTCTCGTAATGGGACTTCTGTGTGTTATCAGCACCTGGTGGGTTGTGGGGACGGTGCCCTGGTGACCCTCTACACCCTCATCACACTCAAAAAGACACCTAAATACCACAAAATACGCACACTTCCACTCACTCACCACACTCAGCAACACACACACAGCCATCTAACATACGCACTCATTCACACTCACCACACACGCAAAAATTACAAAATACACATACTTCCACTCCCTCCTATCGCTTATGCTCAAGACCCACAGAAACACACACTTCCACTCGTCCCCTTCCTCTACGCTCAAAACCCACAGAGACACGCATCCTCCAGTCTCTCTTATACTCTACACTAACAACTCTCACCAGTACACACTTCCATCCCAACACGCTCTTCCATGACTCACTCCTATCCATTACGTCGATCACCACAGAAACGCACTCTTCCACTCGCACCTGTCCTTTAAGCTCAACACTTATAGAAATATACATCCTGTCAGTCTCTTCTACCATCTATGTGCTCAACACTTATAGAAATATACATCCTGTCAGTCTCTTCTACCATCTATGTTCTCGACCCATCCAAGTGCCGACCCTAACCTCCATCTCACACACACAAACATCTCCCAAACTAACATATCCCTCCCGAAACACTCCTGCACTCACTCCTACCCTCACACCCTGTCCACTCAACACACTCATCTCAGCTACACTCAAAACAGTAAACAAGAAATAAGTTGAGCACAGAAGAATGAGTCAGACAAGGTGCTCTAAAATTTACCTCACGTTCCACTGAAGGAAGGATGATGTCAGGCTTTTGATAACCAGATGCTTCTCTGATACTGTTATCTCTCTATCGCTCCCTCTTTCCCCATTCTCCCTCTCTCACTGTGAACGTGCAAACTGGCACGGTCGACTAAGTGTTATCACTACGCACAGTTCCATGTGTGAAGAGTGCTGGATAATATTCCTGGGTTTATTTCATTAGTATGTGTGTAATTCAGAAGAAAGAATGGACTTCGATTATTATCATATGTATATTCATAATAAAGATATATAATCTGTGAGAATTTGATTGAAATGAAGTAATAAAAATGGGATATGAATATTTCCAAAAATAATATGGGCAGTCGTTTAACAAAACATCTGACAGAATAGGGCTAAAGAGTCACCCTATCGTGACCATGAAATAGGATACAAAAACCCATACTGGCAGACGAAAAAAAGATGTATTCCAAACAGTTTCGGCGACAGCTGTCGCCGAAACTGTTTGGAATACATCTTTTTTTCGTCTGCCAGTGTGGGTTTTTGTATCCTATCTGACAGAATAGTTGCACCGAAAAATGCGCTTGAGTTTCTATTGCCCACTCTAAGGATAAATTTGTCCTATGCCTATAGCGGTACCTATTTTCAACACTTACCTGTACTAATTTATATTTCATTCTTTTTCTCTGCCAGTATTATCTACCATTGTGCAAGATCTTTCATCCGAAAACAAGAAATAATTCCCAAATCTTATATAATTTCTCACTTTAGATAAGTATCCATTCCCTGTGTAAAAAGAAACACACACACACACACACACACACACACACACACACACACACACACACACACACACACACACACGCTCTACCTACTGTCTACACGGCGGCACAAAAACACAAGCTCGATAACGATAATGAAAATAATGATAGTGAACGATAAACGCGGAACCGACAGAGCAGACCCGACCCGACCCGACCCTACCCAACTTGCTCAGGACAAGAGTCGGCAAGAAGGGCCTCTGTGTCCGCGGTCACTTCAAACATTTTTTTTTTCCTCCAGGTCGAGATAAGCGAGAGATTTAAAAAAGGAGACAAAAAAAGAAAGAGAAAAAAAAAAGGTGGCCCCGCTCGGCTATGGAGTAATTAGGATGGTTGATGAGTGTGTGGCTTATGAGGTTGGAAGCTAATTGGAAGAGAGAGAGAGAGAGAGTAGGAAGGAAATCCCAAGTACTGTAAAAAGGACGTGAAATGCAATGACGTCCTTTGTTAACACTTTCATGGTCGCTCCAGCTCTAGTATTTTTCCCTGCCAATGTTAAAATATTGAATTTAGTTTAAAGTGAATCGTAAGAGCTGCCACCATTAACCGTTTCGTGGTCAGGACCACTCTAGTATTGTATTCTATCTAACCCCAGACGATTACATTTAACTGAAAATGAATATAGCTGTATGATTGTTGATTGAGTCTTTCTGTTCCAAGGCGATAGTATGTGGCTAAAAGAACACGCTTAACAGTGAAGGCATTTGATAGATTCAGCATCCATTTAACTTTCCTTGGCTCATATGACCCACTGTCAACCGAAGTAAATCGTCTAACATTCATCTCTCACCTTCCGTCTTCTCCCATTCCTTTTTGTCTTCCTTATCTTCTCTGCTCTTCTCACTTCCTCCTCTCATTTCTTCTTACCTTCACTCTTCTACCTCCTCCTCTCTCCCCCTCCCATCTCCCTTTTAATTCCCTTCTCTTACCTCCCCTCTTCTCCCTCTCCTCCCTCCCTCACCCCTTCCCCTCATCTCCCTATTCTTCCCACCCCTCTCCTCATTTCGACTCAATCCCTAAGGCGACTTTGGGTGTGGCAAGGTGAAGCTTGGGTGGCGAAGGATTTGTTTGTCGTAGGTCTGCAGAATTTGACTGGATTAATTGAAAAAGCAGAGGAGAAAGAAGATGATGTAGCTTATTTATCTTCATCTAACAAAACTGAGTCATTCTCATAACTCAAATATTAAGTTTGGTTATCAGGCTGGAATGAGTCTCCTTGGTTACTAGTCAGATTTACCCATCAATCTGAGTAGTCAAGGCCACCAATAAACCAACTATATTTGTATCAGATAGGGATGGATGTTTATTTATTTATTTTTTTACATGGCCGGGTTATTTTCACCCTTTATGGCATTTCGATTACGCACACACACACACACACACACACACACACACACACACACACACACACACACACACACACACACACACACACACACACACACACACACACACACACGACTACCTTTAATCTCTCACACCCACACGCCGGAAATGACACACCGAACGCCCGTGTTGGGATTAAAGCTAGCTTCTTCGGTGGTCTCTCTCTCTCTCTCTCTCTCTCTCTCTCGGTCATCCTCATTACCATACGAGAGGTTCCGCTTGAGCAATGGAACATCGTGGCTGTGAGGCAAGGATTGAGCTATCTATCTATGTATCTATTTGCCCGATCGCCCTTACACCCACATAGTTCTCTCTATATTTGTCTTTCTGTATATTCATCTACCTGTCCTTCTTTCTTCATGTCTGTCTGTCTGCCTATCGATCTGTCTATCTGTCTATCAACACATATATCTGTCAAATGTATCTTATTCCTGAGCCAGAGATAGCAAGCTGATTCTTATTCTTCATATAATCAGATACAGTCATACCTGTATCAGTTTACCTGTTAATTTACCTATGTTTCACTTGTGTTAGTTTCCCGGTTTTATTTGACATGTGTTGTTTTAGTTGTGTTACCTTGCCTGTACTGACTTACCTCTGTAATTTTATCTGCGGTTGCCTTTATTGCCTGTTTTCTCCTTATAGCTCACTTTGCGTTTCACATGCTTCAAGCATGCTGCTTTCTAATGACATACTACTTCATTTTTATGCAGTCGTAAAAAAACATTCTTCACTGAAGCAACTTAAATGCACTGGAATAATCTGCCTCTGAATTTCTAAATTAATATATTCCCAAATTATTTTATGCTTATAATATATATTTCCTTTGATCATCGTTATTTGTTATAATTGTTGTTCTTATTAGTATCATAAATAGCTGACTTTGCAGTACTGTACCTCAAAAGTATAAAAATCAATAGCAACATTTCACCCACCACATAGGAAGGAATGAGGATTGGAACTATGATGATGGTAAGTAATAACAGTAACAGACTGAGGAAGCAAGCTCCCAAATCCCAAAACAATCTCTCCAAGGTCACAACAGAAAACACACACACACACACACACACACACACACACACACACACACACACACACACACACACACACACACAGAATACAAAACGCTTGAAGGAGTAACTAAACCAGGCATTGTTCGACCTCGAGGTGAGCAGTGGGTCACCTGTGCAATCCACGCTGCCTGCCAGACGGTTGGCGAGAGGGGTGCCCGGAGCGAGGTGGTGGTGGTGGGGGTGAGGTTTCTGAGGCGAGTGAGAGAGAGGAGGAGGAAATAGGTGTGACTGGGTGGTGTGGTGGTGGTGTCTTGTAGATGGATGAGTGTTGAATTAGTTAGGCTGGGGTAAGTAGGGTTAAGTTAGGTCTGGTTAGATGTTGACTACTGAAGGATAGATTTTGTGGTGCGAGTAGGAGGAAGAAGAAGTGTAGATGTGATGGGATGGTGGCTCTATAGTTGGATGGGTTTGGTGTTAGGTTAACTTCGGGTGGGGCAAGGTGGATATGGAAGATTAGGTTTGGTATAGTTGGGTGTGAGGATATTACGTCTGAGGGAGTGAAAAGGTGAGGCGGGGTGATGTGACGCTGCTCGGTAGCTAGGTGGTAGCAAGGGTAAGTTAGACACGGAAGGGTATAGTATGGTTTGGTGTGAGGAGGTTAGGTTTTGGATGGGTGTGAAGGGTAAGGTGGTGTGGTGCCACTCAACTACATATTAATGGCTTAGTAATTGTTAGGGAAGATTCCTATTTTCTTGGATTCTTATTTTCCTGGATCCAGCCCATACCGTTTCCTGTGGTATGAATAGAGTTAGAGGGATGATAATTATGATAATGAAGATGATGATGATACTTAAAACTCAGCAATTGCAATGATCCATCTCCTAAGATGGTAAATAATAAAAAAAAGAGCGAGGAATAACGGGTTGTGGCAGGCAGTAGAAAAAATGGAAAGAGGAAATAACGGGTGTGAGATGCAAGGGTAGGTTGGTAGGTGGGAAGAGCAATAACTGTGACTGAGCAGGGAATTGAAGGACAAGGGAAAGGACAGAGGGAGGGAGGTGGGAATGGTGGTTGGGTGAACAGATGGATAGAGAACATAAGAACATAAGAAATGAGGATAATTGCAGTAGGCCGGTTGGCCCATGCTAGGCAGCTCCTAGAAGAGTAACTGAACTACTAAAATGAGAAGGATAGCAAAGAAGAAGGCTCTCCCCCACCCTCCAAACCCTCCAGCCGAAGCCGGCAGAAAAAAGTCAGAAAGAACACCAAGCAGTATAGAAAAACTGGCGTGGACATTTTACAAGAAAGTGTGAAAGGAGAATAGGGACTATCATAGTGTAACCTGAAAAGGAAAAATTATGAATTAGAAGAAAGGAGAATAATAATAGGAACAAGTAGATGAAGCTAATAAAAAAAAAGTGGAAAACAAAAGATAATGGGGGAAGAGAGACGGAAGAAGTGAGAAAGATACGTGAGGAAGAGCAAGAAAAATTAAATAGGAGGCAAAACAGAGAAGACGCAACAGAACTGAAATAGGAATGAGTAAGAAAGGATGGGGGACATGCAGCAGGGCAATGAAGAACTAAGAAAGATCAGAGAGAGAGGACAGGAAGGTCAAAAAGTTCGAGAGAGAGAGAGAGAGAGAGAGAGAGAGGCAAAGGAGTTGCAGGAAGGGGTAGACTAGCGAGCTACCGGAATGGAGAAACTCAGGTAGCAAGTGAGATGCTGGGTAACATTCTCAGAAGCAGGTCTCATCCTCTCTACGCCGAAGTTTCTATCATTTGTAATACGCTTCACCTGTGCTTACGTATTTCCTTCCCACCTAGGTAATAAGAAACAGTAGGGAATTTCTGTGTTCAGCTTCTGCTTTCCTTCGAGTATTTCCTTTCCTGCTGAATGTAAGTGAAGCTGGGGAATATCCTTAAGCATCAACACCAAGCGAGTTATAATTGGCTAATGGAGATAATTTACTATTCTGTTACCTATACTAAGGACTTCTAAACTGTTTAAGAGTGAGTGGTGTGGAGGATAAGGATGAGGAATGACTGATGATTGACTCACTTCCCTTCCATGTCGGTCAGTCTGATGATGATGATGTTGATGGTTGTGGTAGTGGTGATGATGGTGGTAATGGTGATGATAATGATGTTCTCGCCTTCCTACGATGCAACCCACCGCCCACTGCCCACCTGTCATTTGCTCTGATTAAGCGTCCTGGTGCGACAGCTGGGGAAGGGTAAGGGAAAAAAGAAGTAAAAATAAACAAAAAGGGGAAGAATATGCAAACTTTAATAATAACAACAGAAATTAAACAACAGTAATAGTAATAATAATAATAATAATAATAATAATAATAATAATAATAATTCCACTACGAAAAATCTCCACTAGCTTCAGTAGACGTTTGAAATCTTAGAATCGAATGTAAAATCCTTCAACGTACTGAACGAGTTGCGTCAGCGACCAGGCTCTCCCACGCTACCTACCTATCTGCCTATGAATCAAAGAGCCGCATCCTCCTTCGCCTCAGATCATTATCAACCCGCGTCGGCACAACCCTAACTTAACAGCGCGTTTCGTCAGCTTCCTACCTGCACCCGCTAATTACCTGGCTCCCCCTTCTAGGAAAAAAAAAAAAAAAAGAGAGAGAGAGAGAGAGAGAAAAGGCGGGAATGAGAAACAAAGCTCAGCGCAGGACAATTTCCGGGTGGCAATGATGATGGTGCGGGGAGGTGGCTAAGCGTTGCGACATCGCCAGTGGTAGCGGGAGGTGGTCTGGTGCATTGTGTGTAAGCTGACTCTCGTACTAGCGTAGAGTAAATTGTTGTACACTGTCAGGGTCTCTCTCTCTCTCTCTCTCTCTTTCGTTACTAGGAACAAGGATAATAATAACTATCCTTCCAAAATAGGCGACTTAGTAGAAGACTGAACAGTGTCGAAATATTTAATGCGACTGAAGACAGCCAGTAAGTGCGAGGGTGGTGCATAGAGTGAGATGCTGGGTGTGAGAAGCGAAGCGAGAGGGATTAGGGAGGTGTTAGGGTGGAGCAAAGTGTGAAAAAAAAAAAAAATGAATCAGGATGAGCTGGAACAGCAAAGCGTTAGGGATTATAAAGATATTGCGGTGCAATGTGTGTCTGAAAATAGAAAAAAATTGTAAATCAGGAAGAGAGTGAGTAGCAGAGTGTGAGGGATTAGGGAGATGCAATGAGTTGTAAGAAAAAAGTGTGAACCAGGAAGAGTATGAGGTGCAGGAAGGTGCTGGGATGCAAAGGTATGAGAGGTAAGATGATGCGAGGCAGAAAGGGTGAGGAAAACAGGAGTACAAAGTACGAAGGAGTGCAAAGGAAAGCAAACAGCAACAGACCCTATGGTCCTTTCGAGGCTGTATGTACCAGAGTAGACTATGACTGCGAGATCTAATTCTACATGCAGAAGGATAAGGATAGTAAAGCTAGAAGGAGGAAGGGAATAGATTGTAAGATGTGAGGAAAATGGTGAGGAGAAGAGAGGGTGTGATAGGCAAGAGCATGAGGCGGGATGAAAGTTTCAGAATGTGATGAGGTGTAAAGAATAAGGTGCAAGGGGGAAGGGATATAAGGGATGAGTGTGAGGTATTTGGGAGGAGGCAGAGTGTAAGGCGTGGGTGTGAGGAGACGGGAGGTACGGAGGAATGTAATGGAAAGGGAAAGGTGTAGGATGTACGAGAAGGGTTTCAAACAAGGGAAGACATCAGGGTATAAGAGAAGAGTGAAAGGCAATTAAGGGAAGGTGGTGGGGTGTATGGAGGTTTGTAAGGAGGCGGGAAACACGGGAGAATGTGGGGAAAGGTGAAGGGTGTAATGCTGGGATAAGACGTTAAGATGAAAGGAGATCACGCACGGAAGATTACAAAATAGAGAAGAAAGCAGTCAGCATTATCCCGTGTGTGTGCGGGGGTGGAGGGTGCTGTAGGCTGTCTATATAGTACAGGGTGGGTTCTAACTGCCGTCAAAGACAAGGATCGGAAAGCATTTCACGGACTAATCACACCAGTTGTTGCATGTGTTCCATAAATACCCGCCAAAAAACTAGGAGTTTGCTTAACTTTGACGCACTCAGTTTTAAAAATACGGCCGTAATAAACACATCAGTACAGTTTTTTTTTCTAAGAGAATACAGTACAGAGTTAAATGACCATGAAGAAATGGAAGACTTTGTATAATGAGGCAGACCAGCACCAAACAGACGAACTTTATCTGAGTGGAACCAGCTCGAGAAGACTGTAGGATGGTAGCCAGAGAATACATCAGCAGCATCACAACTTGCTTATTTTTAAAAGTGACAGGAACAACCACTCTCACTTACTAAATGACTGGGAATAATGGGCAGCAGTTTCTGAAGGTCCGCGACAAGACAAATTTGGATGGCTTCCTGTTATCTAGAAATATGGCTTGGTGATCTACGCCCATTACCACCCCTTACACCATTCACCCGTAGTCCTTGTCCCCATTAACCGCTCCTTATCTGCCTCTCTGCGAACCCATTAACACCTGAACTTGCTTATCTTTGAAGCGGCTCCTATGAAAGAGGAGTATGGAAGAAGTGCTTGGATTCTCTCTCTCTCTCTCTCTCTCTCTCTCTCTCTCTCTCAGGAAAATGAGAAGAAACAGAAAGAGTTGCAGGGTGAAAGAGAAAGAAGAGGAGAGAAAGAGTACAAAAGAGGGGGAGGAAAGAAGAGAACAGGAGAAATGAGAGATGATTAGTAGGCTATAAGAGAAAGAAGAGGAGAGACAAGGAGAGAAGAACATGCGAAAGAAGAGGAGAGAAGGGGAGAACAGGAGAAAGAAGAGAAAAGAACAGAGGAAAAGAGCAACAGGTGCAGGGCGAAGGAGATGAGTAGAGTTTAAGCCCATCTGGTGCGAATACCCAAGGGAACCCTCAGGAGCTCCACGCCCCTAAAGAGACAGACCCTACCTTGTTCCTGGTTGGCCCCGCATAGATGAAGGTGGGGGTGGGGAGGAAGGGAGGCTCTGGGAAGCTGATATTTGAGAGAGAGAGAGAGAGAGAGAGAGAGAGAGAGAGAGAGAGAGAGAGAGAGAGGGAGAGAGAGTAAATACGGTTAAAAAAAAAAAAAAAAAGTTATTCATATTTATATGTTGGGAATGATTTAGTAGCCCCACCAACGATACAAGCTAAAGGACAGAGATCCTGCCAAAACTACTAAAAACTAAAAACGAAAGCTGTGCACACAATACACAGTATTTCTGTGCCATTCAGTATAAAATAGTTGCTCTAACCTTGCCAACAGGGCGTCCGAGCCAGTATATTTAATCGTTCCACAAAATTATATCTTATTTAGCAGTTTAGAGGAAACTAATATTCTTAAACGACGTAGAAATTCTAAGCCGAGATCTTAGCTTTTAAACAAAAGCTTTTCTTAGCAACTAAAAGTAAAGAAATATTTTCAAACGACGTAGGAAGGTTAGGTTGCCAGATGTGTGATGTGAGAGGTAGGTCGGTTTCAGTGGTATGTGTGGGGATGATTATTTTGCACTCGCCTCTACAGGATTTCATTTTACCAAACCTGCAAGGAACTTTAGTAGTTTCGGAGCTTCCCTTCTCAAGGACGACCACCAGTGCGCAGTTACTAAGTTTCCTGAGAGCATCTCCCAGTTCTTACAGTGATGTTGTGTGGTGATGATTCACGTTTACCTCCAGTGTTTCGTTTTACCCGACTCCCTGTGCAGTTAGTTTCGGAGCCTCGCTCCTCTTACATAGCCATTACTGCGCAGTCTTCTTTGTTGTGTTCAGCATCCCGGGAGCATCTCGCACATTCTTTGCATTTGAAGCGTTCGTGAAACTAGTTTTAAGCACATTATTTTTCTTTAGTACTTATTATATGGTAAAGTATATCTCCATTGAGAAATTTCATATTCAGTCATGTAAACAGACAATAACTACATGAATCTGAACTTCCATTATCTCATACGACCATAACCGTGCAGTCTTATACGTTGTGTTAATCCTCCCTGCAGCATCTAGTACTGTGTCCTTGCATTTAAAATGCTTGTGTAGCAAATTCTAAGCGCATTGTTTCTTTTTATCCTAGTAATAGTAACGTGATAAAGTATAGTATGCAAATGTAAACACTTATCGTATTCATACATTTAAACAGACAATAACCACATGATCCTCCTAGTACAAACAGGGATATCCAAAGTGAGAAATACTAGATGAGTTTAGACACGGAACGTCTCATATAATACTGCATAATTTCAGAAGGAGTCGACTAAGCGTAAACCATAACCAGTCATGCCGTGAATTGCAGTTATTAGTGAGACAGTAGTGAGTGTTTGTGCTAGCCGAGTGGTTTCAACTTCTGATGTAGCTCATCCTGGTTTTACTGCATCTGAGCACAAGGAATTGACAAAACACCAGCCATTACTAACCATGCATTGAATTATAGTTTTAGTGAAACAACAGCGAGTGCTTGTGCAACCTGAGTGTGTTTCATCTCTGCTGCTTTCGGCCTGACTCAACAGCACCTGAGGGAAGCTTCGTTTATGGTGAGTACAAAACTCTTAATCATCTTGAAGTATATTTTGTCATTAAAGGTTCTTTTTTAATGATGAACAGGATTTTTGTAAGATTTTCGCGTTTGTTGACATTTTGAAAAAGGGTGGTCCGTTAATAGCGCTTTATTAGAAACTCCTCTGACGGTACCTGACGTGTTGCGGGGACAGCTCAGTCTACCGGTGTAGGCGTGGATGTGGCAAAGGAAGTAGGAAATTTAGGAAGTGTGTGTGTGTGTGTGTGTGTGTGTGTGTGTGTGTGTGTGTGTGTGTGTTACCGTTTCTGCTTTTCAGATCCATGTGTTCCTTCTCTCCACTCGTCGCCTCCCATCGTCCTCTCTCCTCACACCTCCCCGACTCCTCACCTCACCGTGGGAAACACATTAGCATCTCATTTGCATGCGAGTAATAAGTCAATTTTTCACGAGCAGCTTCTTATCCCGGGAGGCTGAAATGGGCGTGGCTCGCTAACTCACCCAGACACCTCCTCCACGCCACCTCCACCTCCGCTTAATATAGTCAGTTTGTTTTCATCTGATGGACCTGGGCAACTCATACAAAGTCGTGATTGTGTGAACTTCGATGAGCCTTGGTTATGAGGTTGGAATGAGTCGTCTTGATTATTGTACTCTCTTTAACTTAGGCCAGATTTTTGTCCTTTTGCTGCTTGTTTCACGTAGCTTAGTGACAGAAAAAAAACAGTACTGTAGCTCTAAATTATTTCCGCAGCATGCCTTCGTGACTAGCAACATATTCTAGTGTTAATCTACTATTACAATTTATCATTCAACATGGAATGATGTCAATTTTGGGGTCAGGTTAGAGTACAAAGGGTAAAGTCAAATCCTCCCTCCAATCTGACAACACTTCATAGTACCTCCCTCTTAACTATTTATTTTGCATAGTACACCCCAAAATTCTTTTGTATGTCATTTATATCGCCTGAATATCGACGTAGTTTGCATCAGTTACGTGTAAGAATATACTGGTGTGTAAGCTGGAGAGCAGATTGGTAAGAAAGATACGCTACAAAAAATCCAAATCCACTTATAGAATACGAACTTGTGTACTGTGGTTGGTTGTGGAACGTTTCCTGATTTATATTTAAATCAATGCTGAAACGTACTCTGGCTTATTATTTACATATAAATTGAATCTTAGACGTTTACTAGGCTATTGTTGACATTCAAAGTGATTCTTAAACGTTTTCATAGCTATTGTTTACATATAGAGTGAGACATACGTTTTCTTGGCTATAGTTTAGCCTACATTCTGGTTGGACGTTAATCGTTTTCTGGGTAAGTGCTTGGATTTAGAATTGCCCTTGAACATTTATTAAGCATGTATTTATAGTGAGCTGTAAACTTTTTCTTATCTGCTGTTTAAGTGTAGTTTGAACCATCAACATTCAGTGGGTCGCTGTTTAAGTTTCAGAGATCCCTTATAGTAAAAAAAAAATATATATGAAAACCACATACAAGTCCCACTCATTCCAGATCTCTGTTGCTGACTAATATCTTCTTGATAACCAGATGATAAAGTCGTCATCGTACTTAAGGGGTTAACAAAGAATGATCATATCTGGACCAAGAGCAGGGCAGGGAAGGCCTTGTGTGTGTGTGTGTGTGTGTGTGTGTGTGTGTGTGTGTGTGTGTGTGTTTTCTTTTAGGATAATCCACTGTTGTGTCTTCTGCAGGTTATAATATCATCTTCCTTCACTTGCAGTATCAGATTTTTGTTGTGAATATACTAATAATGTGTGTGTGTGTGTGTGTGTGTGTGTGTGTGTGTGTGTGTGTGTGTGTGTGCATTTTTTAGTGCTCTAGTGTGGGCGTGATGTGAGCGCAGTAGTGTACAAGTGTGCGTGTGTGTGTGTGTGCAGGTATGTGACGTACCGGAGGGCGGGCGTGGTGAGGCTGGTCTCATCACGACGCAGGAGAGAGAGAGGGAGAGAGAGAGAGAGAGAGAGAGAGAGAGAGAGAGAGAGTCGTGATGGCCGGGGGCGCGTGCGGTACGGCCGCGAGTCCAGTGTTGCCGCAAACTGGCTGCCCCCCCACCCTCTCTCTCTCTCTCTCTCTCTCTCTCTCTCTCACTTGATTACACCGCTGCGCTGACATTCTCTCACTCCCAGCTTTGGCCTCAGTCATATTCGCTCACCCCCAGTTCTTTTCTCACATTCCCTCACTCTCACTCTTTCACACCGCCTTGCTCATATTCGATCAGTTTCAAGCTTTGATCTGTCATATTTGCTTACTCATAAGTCAAGTCTCGCTCACATTCGCTCACTATTAATCACTCACGTTCCCTCTCACACATTCCTCAACCAAACGTGCAGAATCAAACATCAAGTATCGTTAATCTGCCAGAAGTTTTCAAAATGTCACTGCCTTTACTCTTAAAATGTACTGCAGTATAGCTAATCATCAAACTAAGATGATTGCTAAACATGCTAACGCTGCCGCAGTGTTGACTGGAGAGAGAGAGAGAGAGAGAGAGAGAGAGAGAGAGAGAGAGAGAGTTATTTTTTACTATACTCGCTCATAGTTATGCCACAACTCGTACACTGAGATGGCGTATTCTGTATATTCTTTCTTCCTATATCCAGACGATTTTCTTCAGATCAGGAAAGTACCCTTGATGTAAAGAGATTAATGAAGCCATATTTAACCCTCTAGTATAAAAAGAAATGTCTCCTGATCAGAATATAATAGTCTGAAAATGGAAAAAAATAAGGCAAAAAATTACGTCGTCATAGTGAACGGGTTAACATTCCATACTCTGAAGGGGAAGTGCGCACGAAATGCTTTGAAAACGCAGGCGATGATGGGAGACTAGAGCTGGTGGGGCAGTATCTCACACACACACACACACACACACACACACACACACACACACACACACACACACACACACACACACACACACACACACACACACACACACACACACACACACACACACACACACACACACCTTGGCTGGAATGTCTGGTTTTCTAATAATCCCTGTAAATTTTCTCTTGTGTTTATCCTTGCATTATCATTGTCATTATGTGAGTGGCACGATAAGATCTCGATGAGGGGGTGATAGTAGACGGCAGGCAGGCAGGGAGGGTGCCAGGCACGTTGGTAAGAAGGCAGGCAGGCAGGGAGAGAACCAGGCAGTTAGGTTAGAAGGTAGGTTGGTAGGTAAGAGCGAAGACAGGCAGACAGGTAGGTTGGAAGGTGGGTAGGAAGGCAGATAAGTAGGTGGGCATGCAGGCGGACAGGCAGGTGGGAGAGGAAGGCTGGATCAAGTGCCCCTATGGAATGCTCAGAATAAAAGCAGTTTATTACACATACTATAAATGAAGTGATAAGAAGGTTTTAGCGCTGTATATTCTCGCAAGCTTATGGGACTTCTCTGCACTTCCTCCCCAGCTATTTATTTTCCTTATTACACCTAATTGTTCTCTTATATCACACGTCATAGGAAACAGAGTGGGAGAGAGTAAGGAAGCACGTATTTGTAACGAGCAGTAACAGACTGTCTATGGTTATTAGTTTTTATTAGGTTTCTTATTACATAGTCAGCAGGCTGGGACAAGGCGGATCGTAGTCATCAGGGCATCGGTAGATGGAGTCGGTGAAGGTGAGGATGGGGAGAACGAGGGAAAGGTGGGATTGGGGAAGGGAAAAGAAGTAAAGGTATTAAGGAAGGAAAGGATTTTTTTTCTTTATGTAATGGTGGTAGTGGTGGTGGTGGTGGTGTGATGGTGGTGGTGGGGGTTATCTGTGTGAGTGGAGAGGTGATTATAAATAAAGATGTACCGTACTTCAGTTAATGACATCGACATATTGAAAAGAAAAAGAAAATGACTTCTCGCCCGTCTTAAAACATTGAAACTTTCTTTATTAATGATTCCGACTCTGGACATGGACTACACACTGGCGTTAGTGACGTAATTCTCCAATTTTAGTATTCAGCAAATGTCGAAATCAGACCAGTTTCAACGCAACCCTGTTTCCACCATCCCAATCGAAACCAATTTTGGATTCGGGTGAAGGAGGAGACCAAAAATCGGGGCATACAAAGAAGAACCCGGCCAGATAGGAGGGTAAAGGAGGTAAACAGGGTGCCAGACTAGGATGAAATGGAAGGCAAGAGGAGTAGGAAAAGGAAGAAGGAAGGAAAAGGGGAAGATGAAATGACGGGAAATAAAAAGGGACGAGGGGAGAGGAGGAAAGGGAATGAGGAGTGAAGTTGCAGTGCGGAGGAAAGGGAGTAATGAAGAAGCAAAGGAAGGGGAACGACAAGGAGAGGAGGTGGAACAAGGGGAAAGAAGGAGAAGAGGAAGGGGTCGAAATAGGATAAAAAGAGGGGGAGGGATTAAAAGGGAAAAAGGAGGAAAGGGATGTAGGTAGAGAGTAGTTAGAAGGGGACCCAGGGCTGGATGGAGAGGAAGAGAGTGGGGGAGCGTGAGAGAAGTGGAGGGCGTGGGTGGTAGCGAGGGGAGGTAGGGGGCGTGGAAGAGCTTGGAGGGGTGGGGGGGGGGTCGTGGAGGAACTTGAGGGGGTCGACAAAGGGAGCGGCGGCGCTTGATATAGACCAGTTCAAAAGGCCGGAACGTGTAGCTGACAGGCGATCGTGAGGGAGAAAGCGGCCCGGCCAGTGCAGAAATATTAACAGGCCCACAGTTGACCGAAAGAGGAGGGGGTCGTGTTAGTAGCAGGGTAAGAGGGGTTGGGGAGTAGGGGGTGTGGATAGTCAGAAGTGGATGAAAAGTAGATGGTGGTTTCATATGTGTTGCGTGGATGGCTCGAGAGGCGGCTGATCTGTTTGTCTTGGTGAGAGTGGGAAGTAAATGAATTATGCAGATTAGTCACTATACTCAGTTTTTATTTATTTATTTATTATTGTTTTTTCTTATCGGGACGAAGATGCGCTTGGCAGGTTGATGATGATTGGCTGCGTGCAACATGTCCGAAAAACATCATTGTATTTCGAATAATTATCGGTAATGTGAATCGAAACTTGGTAATTATTTGAAATACAACGATGTTATTCGGATATGTTGCATTCAGCCACTCATCATCAACCTGGCAAGTGCATCTTCGCCTTAGGAAAATAAAAATGAGAATAATAACGCCGACTGAGCGGTCGGCGCAGCACAGGAGAAATCGCCCAGTGAATTTCGTGAAGCCCTGCGACACAAAGCTCATCATTTTCTGGCCGTGGATCCATATGGCGACGTTTCGTGTTTCCAAACGTCAAGACAAATTCGGAATCGCGTCTATTTGTGGATCATTTGCATTCGATTCGTGTGGTAAGAGATTTCATAAGGAAGGTGACGAGGGTGTGGCCGGATCAGAATGATGATAATAATGATAGAGGGAGGAGGGAAGGGGAGGAAGGAATGGAAGTGATGATAGAGAGGAAAAGGGGAAAGGCAGGAGGATGGAAAGGAGTGAAGGATGGAAAGGGAGAGAAATTAGGGAGGAAGGAGGGAATGGAGGAGGGGAACAGAGAAGATAGACTTAAAAGAAGGAAAGGGGTGAGAAGGTACAAGCCATAGAAGAAAGGAAGATCAAGCTAAAGAGAAGGGAAGAAAAAAGAAGGAAAGATGCTGGGGGGAAAACGAGAGACAGGGGGAAGGAAAATAGAAACGACAGAAGAGAGGAAGATGGAGAGATGGGATGGAAGGTGGGGGAAAGAAGCTAAGGAGGAAGGAAAGAATGGAGGAGGATAAAAGAATAGGTAGAACTGATGAAGAAGGCGGGTAGGAAGGTAAAAGGGATCGTATTGGAGAGAGAGCAGGGAAAGAAAGGCGGGAAGATGTGAGAAATGGAGAGAGATTCCAGAAAAGAAAGTGAAAGGGAGGATTGAAGAGAGGGTAAGGAAAGAAGTGTGATAAAGAGGAGAAATGGAAGGAGAGAAAGAGGAGAAACGGAAGGAGAGAGAGAGGAGAAACGGAAGGAGAGAAAGAGGAGAAATGGAAGGAGAAAAGGCGATTTCAGGAGAGAGAGAAAGGAGGGAGAGAAGGAAGGGGGAGGGGAAGAGGAGGGAAATGCCTTACCCGTGTAATGTACCAGAACAACTGTCTTGTGTCAGCCTACTGAGGGGGCAAGAGGATGGTCTAGAAGGAGATGAAGGGATACAGAAAATAAGTAAAGGTGACTTGGTGTGTTAGAAGGGTGCAATGGTGAGATGTGGTTTGGAAACTTGGAGATCTACGTTGAGTGGTAAGCATTTAACCAAATGACACATGATGGTTTAGTGGGTAAGTGTACACCACCCGGAATGAGACTGCAAGGGCTTATATCCAAGGGATGGTTGGGGTTTATTACTCACATAATGTCACTGAGGGGTTTGTGAGGCTGGTCACCTTCACCTTAAACGTCAGGACTGAGAAGCCTAGGTGCGGGCTCGTGTGCTTGTGATAGAAAAAAAAAAATGCGTGGTGGATGAATGGATAGACGACTGACTGACTGGCTGAAGATCTGAAGGCCTGACTTTATCATGGTTGGTGGTTGGACCAAAGATGCGTTTGTAACATGGGCAAAGGTTAAGCCTAGTGAAGTTTATGTAGTTTAAGACCTCTGTAAGAGAGAGAGAGAGAGAGAGATTTTAATTTCGTTAAAAAATACACTACTGATATATCACAAGACCCCCCCCCGACATGTCGTAAGAACACCACCTTCAGACAATACCATTATACCAGTCCTGAATGTAGACAGCCCTAGCATGTATTTACTGTGGATGCTGGGTGTTAGCGCCAAAATGGTGACGTGGAAGTGAAGCACGTAGAACACACACACACACACACACACACACACACACACACACACACACACACACACACACACACACACACACACACACACACACACACACACACACACACACACACACACACACACACACACACGTCTGTAGCACCCATCATGGCGGTTGATCGCAAGAGAGATTTTTTGGAGACCTCGGTCGTAATTTGCACCTTGGGGCCCCTGCATCTCGACCCTGCTTCGTGTCGCCTTAGAGCTGTGAGTCTCAAGGGTTGAGCCGGGGAGACAGAGCGTAGAGGAGGCCACGGGGGAGCATTTTCATCCCTCAGAGCGCCGTAATTCACGCTGCACTGATGTAAGGGGAGGAGCGGCTTGACTTGAGAGCGAGTTGGGGAAGTCAGGTGCTGTTGAAGACTCTACTGGAGTACATCGTTCTTTCACCTTAACTTTGCCCGAATTTTCGACCTTTTTTTTTTTTAAGTTTTATTTTACCTCCAGTCATTTGACCTCAGTTTGCCCCGGGCTTTCGTCCCTTTTTTGCAACTTATTTCACCTTTATTCCTTTTACCATACATTGGCCCAGTTTTGTGTCGTATCGCAGCTTATCTCACATAACTCGTGGCAGAATACGACAGTATTGTGGCTCTGCATCCTATCCATAACACTTCTTCGTGACTGGCATCATATTCTAGTGTTAATTTCGTGTTGCAATACAGTATTCAAGATGGAGAGATGGCAGTTTCAGGTCGGTTAGAGTAAGAGAGGTATAGTTGAGTGGCAGAAAGAAAAAAAAAATGCTACGACTCTACATCCTTTTCATAACACTTCGTGATAATAATAGTAATAATAATAATAATAATAATAATAATAATAATAATAGCATCAATAATATTAACCACAAGTCTATGCTGCTGAGTACATTTTATTGCTGATAAAACACAATTATCCATTATCCTCTACTGATGTAAGAAATTGTTCTCCATTATAAGGACGTTCAAGACACCAGACAATGAGTGCAAGTGTGTTACAGCCAGTAAAAGGAATCGCTCAATACCCCAGCAAAAATTCAGATCCCTGTACAGGAAAATGTCTCATATTCACACCATCGTAAAATTGCCCGTCGTTTGCAAAGTAGTTCCATATATAAGGTCATAATGTGCAGTTGTCAGTCCACTGCAGGACTGAAGCTCCAATTTTTTTTCCAGTTTTCATTTGTTGGCTATTTCCATCCGTCCTAGTGCAAAGGAAAGATGCTATTCGTCCATCTAGTTCTCTGCTTATTCCATGTTGTCACTCGTCTGTGTCCCGCTGCAACCTTTAATATATGTCTGTTGTTTTTATCCGCCTTTATGACGTATTTTATTTCCTTTTCTTTCCTTCTGTTTTCTTTTTTGCCATCTCACATTAAGTCCGCCAAAGTTACGGCTTGAAAGATCCATAAACAACATCGGTTCTAAACAATTACCAGATAAAAACGCGTCGACTCCCAGCCTGCGCACGCATACATCCGCTAAGATACTACGCGGGTGTCAGATTTATAGAGAGGTTTGCAGTCAAGTGGCGAGTTAATGGACAGGTGTTCTCTCTCTCTCTCTCTCTCTCTCTCTCTCTCTCTCTCTCTCTCTCCGCCGCCTACGAAATGCCGACGGGTTTGTTGTGCTGGTGTTGGAAGGTAGGGGGGAATCTCTCTCTCTCTCTCTCTCTCTCTCTCTCTCTCTCTCTCTCTCTCTCGGTGCACTGGCCATTACACAGCGATGGCTATCTTAAGTGAGCCCAACAGCCTACCAAAGCGAAGGTTCTCTCAGTATGGAGTCAGAGTTAATATCTTGGGTTTGCATTCTCATCAGGTAGTGGTGAGGGATTCCTTCATGAAGTGGCACTGATATCACCGGGAGATTCCTCTGTCCGATTATGTAAACGTCCCTCAACACCCTCCCTGTCCCTGGAAAGTGGATAGTGGACTGCGGTAGAACGACAACTTCAGCCTGCAGTCCACTGGGTTCACGTGTCAGATGAACCTGGGGCTTTAACAACAGTAACTACTACTACTACTACTACTACAACTACTACCACTACTACTACTACTACTACTACTACTACAACTACTACCACTACTACTACTACTACTACTACTACTGAGGGCAACAACTTAACATTGTGAAGTCTCCCAGTATGGAGTTCCAAGTGATATGCTGGCCCTGTGTACTCGTTAGCTGATAGGAGGTCTTATAACAGCTCTTCCCAAGAGATAAACATCACATACGGTACCACCACGTGAAGGCACCCCTCTTCCTCACAAAGCTGCACCCACATAAGGCGAAAGAGGTAACATTTTAAAACTGATTCACTATTTTTCTCTATTATTTATACAAACTGTCGATACTAAATAGAAATAAAAGAGAATGAAAATGTACGAAACGCAATATTAATTGCTACAAGGGAGATGCTTGGGAAGAGGGCATCAAAACCGTCTAGAATGTTGCCATTTATCTGTGACGCACGCTGTTTCGATCCCCGGCAACGATAAGCGGAGAGAAAGAGATAGAGAGCGGGGGGGGGGGAGTGAGCGAGACCGGCCCGCCTGGAGCGCTCCAAAAACGTATTATAAATGCTGATCTGGTAGCCGAGGTGTTAACGATAAGAGAAGTATATTAATGCCGTCTTTAACCCATGGAGTGGCGAGGTATATGAGGGGGGGGGTTGATCTGGACAGATGGCCACTCTTTTCGGGATTAAGCTGTCGGGAGGTCGATAGCGATAGATTGACAGTTCGCTTTTTTCGTGCTACTTTCAGACGATTTTATTGAGCTTAACGAAGAAAATCAGGCTGTCAGGGAGTTAATGTAGACTGTCTCTAACTCCGGACGTAGAAAATCGCCTTAAGGTGCGAAGAAGGAACCCCTTCCCCCCATTTATATACATAAATAAAATGTAATCGGAGAATGGCTTAAAATTTTTGCCTTTTCCCTGTTTCTTGGTCATTCTCACTTTCGTCAGTAATAGTTGAAATAGGGTGATGATTTTATCCATCTCTTCCGTGGTTAAGTGATAGTCGATTGGCCAGCTAGTCATAAGACGGTTGTAACTGTCCATATGACGTTCACCGCAAGGCTGGATTTTACCTGATGGAGAGTAGTAGTCTGTATCAACTGCGCTGTCGAAGTACGAACGGGGATGGAATGTTTAGGAAAGAATGTCTGGTCTTAAATTTATGTAACGAAGTGTACGCTGATGTAATATGTGTGTGTGTCGGGGGATGAGGGAGGCGAGCATACCTGAATCAAGTAAGTAAAATGAGGAGGTGTAAGTGGTTGTGGGTGGTGTGTAGAAATAGGTGTTCGTATATGTACAAAGACATAGGGAGTGTTGGACTGTGTAATGTTGGGGAGAGGGCAGGAACAGAGGATGTAAAATATGTATTGCCATAAAGACAACGACTATTGACAGATGTAGTGCTGGGGGAAGATGCTGTCATAAAAAGAATAGGGAGAATGTTGGGGAAGGGATGGTATGCTGGGTGTAGAAATATAGGCGTTGGCATAAAAAGACACAGGGAGTGTAGACAGGTGTAATGCTGGGGAAGGGATGGTATACAGGGTGTAGAAATATAAGTGTTGTTATAAAGACAAGGATTGTAGACAGATGTATTGTTGTGGGGGGAGGGGTGGTATTCAGGAAGCCCCCCCCCCTTTTTTTTTTTTTTTTTTGAGTAAGTGAAGTGGTTTGACGGTGCTCGAGTACTGGATTATCATATCACTGACTCACAGCCACACATCCGTTCCTCACTATCTCAACAAACTCAACAACATTGCCACTTTTATCTATACTGCGCCGGGCGACACGAGATTATGGCTTAAGAGCTTGGAGGAAAAATCACACTTGACCTACGATAAGGTTGAAGGGTCTAGAAATAATGAGACTTCAATAAAACTCGAATTTGTTTGGTTGAATTGGATCTGGAGGCCGGCCAGAAGGGAGTGAAGGTGTGAGTGGGAGCCAGGATCAGGATACACAACGCAATTACGTTCGGTTCCCTGTCTTAACGGAGGTAGTGAAATGTAGGAGGGACGAGGAGGCTGCTGAATTATCCTCTTTGTCTTGTACTTACTTCATGAATTGGTCTTTTAAGTTACGGCACGAGAATTGCAACAGGATATAACTGTTTCTTGCAGGATGATCAGGGAAATGGGTACAGATCTTCCCTTGTCTAGTTCTTCCAGCAAAAATACGTGTATATCTAGTTACAGTGGGTATTCATTCGTAAATATGTCTGAGAATCCCACCCCGAAAGTACTGTATATCGCTTAATGAACTTTATAACGTAACCACGATTATAAAGATACAAGATAACTGTTCATTAACACTTTGGTTCTATGACTCACCCTCAGCCTACCGGTAATAAGATCGTCTAGAGTCAGCTGAAAAAAAAAAAAAAAAAAGCTTTCTCGACCATGAGATGGCTAACTGGGACAGTGTTAACCCTCTCAAGCCACTAGGACTCAGTTGAATACTGTTGTCTGGTGCTGTCTGCATTAGAGTACGAGAACTGCTCCGAACTGAGAGGGTTATGTTAAAGCGTATAACAGTTTTAAAATAAACAGTGATATTCATACCACAAAAATACATAAATTATGCACGCAGGTAATAAAAAAAACTAACATGAAATTCCGCAAAGTCTTTTCCATCCAAACAGAATCGAAGTAAAGAATTACGCATTCAAAGACTCATTAAATTCGGGAAACTAAATGTCATAGCATTGGGAAGACCTTAGGATATAATGAACACGAGAAAATTGTCTTCATTAGCGAGTGATATAGCCCCACAGTTATAATATCACCAAGAAGAACTTTAGAACATAGATATTCAGCTGCGTATACAGTACTGATCTGAAAAGTAGATTTCATTTGTAGTTTGATAATATTTACTTACTGTTTATTACCGTCTAAGGCAGGGTTAGCTAAGCCAGAGGTAGTTAATATATAGATACTTTTTATTGTACTGACTTGTGGCTTCAGAAATTATGCGTGTATAATTTTCCCTGGTATAGTGGTCTTTGTTTGTAGGTAGTGAAGGAGAGAGAGAGAGAGACGGGGGGGGGGGAAGAGAGATAAGACTGCTGGTGAGGACGGTGGCACCTGGCCCTCTTCTCTTATCTCTCTCTCTCTCTCACACACACACACACACACACACACACACACACACACACACACACACACACACACACACACACACACACACACACACACACACACACACACACACACTTCACTACGTCCCGGGGTGAGTGACACGGGTCCTGTAATTTGGCAAAGCAAACACGGCCGATAAAGAAATAGGGCCACTGATGTTTCAAGTGCTGGCAGATGTCCGTTGAGAAAACACATACATTCTCCTGTCTTAGTAAGTTTTTTTCTTGATGTTTTCCTCCTTTTTCCTCAGTTCTCCTTCTGTCTCTTCTCTTTTCTTCTTTGTCGTCCTCTCCGTCGTCTTCCTTCACTTCACCTACTTCCTCCTCAGCTTCATTGCCATCGTCATCATCATGGTCATCATCATCATCATAAACATCGTCATCATAATTGTTATATATCACTTACCTTCCTCATCCGTTTCATCTTTTTCCTCCTCCTCATCCTCATCCTCATCCACCTCCTCCTCCTCCTCCATCTCTTCTTTCTCCTCTTCTGCCTCCTCCTCCTCCTCCCCTTTCTCTGCTGCCCGCTCCTCCTGTTCCTCCTCCTCCTAGTCCTCTTCCTCCTCCTCCTCCTCTTCCTCCTCCTCCACCTCGTTCTCGTCCTCCTCCTTATCATCATCATCATCATCATCATCATCAAACAGAAATTAGATTCTCTTCCATCCCATCCATTTCCTTTTTTTTTTTTTTTTCCAAAATATCCCCCCGACCTTGTTTTTTACATTCACTTTTCCTTCTTCCCACGCCATATGCTACCTCCTCCTCCTCCTCTCCCAAGCGCCTTATCATATTGGTTCCCTATCACTCTTATCTCATCACCTTGCTCTGGACCAAGGGCTGTTTTCTTGTATTTAAGAGTCAGAGCTTCTTATATGAGTGAGATTTTTCTTATCCTGAGCCAAAACGCCCAGGAGAGAGAGAGAGAGAGAGAGAGAGAGAGAGAGAGAGAGAGAGAGAGAGAGAGAGTTAGGTTGGTGGAATAATTCGGATCTACCTGTATTGTAATTCATTAGTTAACATCATTTTTTTTTTTTTTACTTCATGTTACTTTCATGGCATTTTATTCTACCCATTAAGGACTACCATGCTCTTTTTACTTTAACATCCACATCTATCTACCTTGATTGCTGAATTGTAACAATAGATTAATGTGAAATGTAGATAGATTCGTGATATAAAGATAGCCGAATAGACACAAACATAAGATAAAATTGATATCGATGGATGAGCAGACAGATAAACAAAAAAGATAGATGCAACCCAAGATAGACTCTCTCTCTCTCTCTCTCACACACACACACACACACACACACACACACACACACACACACACACACACACACACACACACACACACACACACACACACACACACACACACACACACACACACACACACACTTTGCACAGACGGTCCAGGTGGCAGTGAAATGAGGGCACCGTATATCAAACAGTGCTAATGGGGGCACAAGTAGCGGTACTCCCACTGTGGTACTATCACTGGAGGGCCACTCAACTGGGGAGAGAGAGAGAGAGAGAGCAAAAGAAAGACTGTTTGTTTATAGAGCAAGGTATAGCTCTGATAACTGTTGTGAAAGCATAAAATAATGACTTTTCATTTAATGTCTTTTTTTTTTTTTTTTTTTACATCCGGTAGAATACCAGTACCGCCAATTCTCCGGTCAATAATCCCAATGAAACCATGTGGCTTTAGCTTTTTTTTTTCTGTAAGGTTTCGCCACACTGTTTCATCTGTATCTCCTTTTTATGGCTACTTCAATAGCCACTGATCTTGCACACTGTCAGCTTTCATCCGTCCTCCATTACGGCAGGCGCGCAGCACCCATCTGACAGCAAACTCTCACCCCTCTTTTGTCCAGTTCTCTAATGCAAGAAATAACAACTACCCTCAGTCTTTCATGTAGGCTACAGGTGTGCAACAGGTCAACTATGGAACTGTCTTCCTCCTTTTGCCTCTGACCTCCAGTCTTTTAAGGGCAGTATGTCCAGACATCTCGAAATTAACGGATCTTGACTTTGGTTCTCTTCTGT
Source organism: Coenobita brevimanus (assembly GCF_032717465.1). Lineage (NCBI taxonomy): Eukaryota > Metazoa > Arthropoda > Malacostraca > Decapoda > Coenobitidae > Coenobita > Coenobita brevimanus. The sequence continues at coordinate 57,678,633 of NC_136959.1, read as the reverse complement.
TTTTTCTTGAAGGGAACAATTTTGAGACCCCATTTCCTTTGGTTCCGTTTTCCTTGCATCAAAAAAAAAAAAAAAAAAAAAAAATAGCACCTCACCATTATTCAATCAGATTTAGGCAACTTGCTGGTTGACCCACCCCCTTCTCACTCATCCCTTCCCACTTCCATCACACTTACTCACACGCTGGACACACCTTCACTCAGTGCCTTATTAACTCAGGAGTCTTGTGATCTGATGAGAGAGAGAGAGAGAGAGAGAGAGAATGCTTGTGTGTGTGTGTGTGTGTGTGTGTGTGTAATAATCATCATCGTCATTATCGGTTTATTACATTAGTAAGTTGGCAGCCTTTTGACTGAAAATATACAAATGTAAGAATGTCTTTAGAAAGTGTGTGTGTGTGTGTGTGTGTGTGTGTGTGTGTGTGTGTGCGTGTGCGTGCGTGCGTGCGTGCGTGTGTGTGTGTATGTGGGGTGATAATCATAACCTTAGTTTTATTTCCCACTTATATATGGAATGAGTAGAATCTAGAAGCAGGAACAGCGAAACTGAGGTCCATGAAGCCATCGCTTTCTATCCACGTAACGTTTTTCGCTTCATCAACTTCCTTACCTTGCTTTCTCACACACTCACTTACCATATTCAGTCATCATCTTGGTCATCTTACCTGCTTCCTTCTTACTTACTTACTTGCGTACCCTTATTTATCTCCATACCTGCCTATCCTTGTCGCCCACCTACTTGCCCACCACTGTCTTCTCTAGTGCCTCCTGCCTACCTACTAGCCTCTCAGTTCTTACAAACCTGCCTTTTCCTTTTTACCTATCTGCCTCCCCTGTCTTTCAGCATCCTTCTGCCTACCTACCTGCCTCTCCTTGCATACCTTCCTGCCTACCCCTGTCTGCCCAACTACGTCCTGTGTACCTACCTGCCTCCCCCTGCCTACCTAGCTACCTCCCCCCCTTTCCTACCTACGTCTTCCTCTCTTCTCACCCGTCTTCTACCTACCTGCCTACCTACCCGCCTACCACTGCCTACCAACCTGTCTTCCCCTGCCTACCTACCTGCCTCCCTCTTCCTTCTCAGCTGCCTCCTACCTGCCTACCCACCTACCCACCTGCCTAAGCCGTGACATCTCATTAATATAATCACACAGCACGGTGCCGCTCTCACTCTGCCTTGTGGTATGGGTGGTCTTTCCTCCCCCATCCTACCCTCCCTTCCGTCCATACCTACCTTTCCTTCCACCCTCCCTCCCTTCCTTACCTTCCTTCCCTTCCACCCTCCCTCCCTCACCCTGACTTTCCTTCTCACACCGTCTACCCTCCATCCTTAACCTTACATCCTCCCTTCCTTTTCTCCGTACTATTCCCTTATTCTCCCCTCGTCACCTTCACCCTCCCTCCTTTATCACTACTCTCTCTCTTATATCCTCTATCCTCAATCTCTTACCTCCCGCCTTCCCTCCCTTTCCCCCACTCTGCACACCCCATCCACCACCCCCATTCTCCCAGCCTCCTCCATCACTCTCCTTCTCCCTCCCTCACCCCTCACCTTCCATCCCTTACCTCCCATTTCCCACTACACTCACCCTTCCTCCCGCACATTACACTCTCCTTCACACCACCCTCTTAATAATCAAACTGTCTTCATCAGTAATTGCATAGAGGAGTATTTTGAGTCATATATATATATATATATATATATATATATATATATATATATATATATATATATATATATATATATATATATATATATATATATATACACACACACACACACACTGTGTGTATGTGTGTGATTTTGAGAAAATAGATGAACCATGTTTGCACAATGTAAGTAAAGAGATGTTCTTAGGTAAGTGAAATTTAAGAAATCACACACAAAAAGATGTGCGATACCTGCAAGAACATGACTGATGTGTGGAAAAAATTAGAAGGCAAAGAAAAGAGGCGAGAATGTGGAAATACGTGAGACACGGAAAAAGATCAACATCCAGCCCGCTAACTACCAGCCTCCCATGCCGTTCCTCCGTCAGACAAAAGGTGCAGTTTTTAAGTACATGTGATCACCACACGAGACAAGAAGAGGAGGGTCAGAGTGAGGCAAGAAAAGGGGGGTTAGGGTGAGGCAAGGGTGAGGCGAGAGGAGGGTCAGGGTTAGAGAAGTGAAGGAAGGTTAGAGTGAGGCAATGGGGAGGCAAGACGATGAATCTTAGGGGGAGACAAGGGGGAGACACGAACCGGAGGGTCAGGGTGTGAAAATGTTGATACAGTGACAAGAGGGTTAGGGTGAGACAAGAGAAAAGGGAGGGTTAAGGAGTGAAACATTGAAAGGGTGAGCCGAGAGGAGAGATCGGGGTGAGATAATGCTAGGCACTTCTCCCTGCAACTTGGGCGGGGCGGGGAGACATACAGGACCCCCTCACCTGGGCAGAAGTTGACAAATCCCATTAAGTTAATCATACAGTGAGTCATCTCGCAGCCCAGCCCTCCTGTCCTGCCATATCGGGGGCGTGGGAGGGTGTGGGGTGGCTGTGGAGTTGGTGTGGAGTGGTGTAGAGTGTGGTGCGGGGTGGGTATGGGAGGGTGTAGGGTGCATGTGGAGTGGGTGTGAATTGGTATGATGTGGAGTAGGGTGTGTGGGGTATGGAGTGCTTGTGGAATGGGTGTGGAGTTGGTATGAAGTGGGTGTAGGGTGGTATAGAGTGGATATGGTGTTGGTGTGGGGTGGTGTAGGGTGGATGTGGAATGGGTTGGTATGAGGTTGGTGTGGAGTGGTGCTGGGTGGATATGGTGTTGGTATGAGGTGAGTGTAGGGTGTTGGTTGGATGCAGAGTTAGTATGTGGTGGTATAGAGTGGATATGGTGTTGGTATGGGGTGGCGTGGGTGTGGAGTGCGGGGTGAGTGTGGGAAGAGTGTAGGGTGGATGTACAACTAGTGTGCTGTGGTGTGGAGATGCATGGGGTGGTGTGGAGTTAGTACGGGTAGGTGCGAAGATGATATGGGGTGGTGTGGAACTGGTATGGTATTGTAAAAGGTAGTATGGAATTGCTATGCTCGTAGTATTGTATGGGGTCGTGTGGAGTTAGTTTGGGATGGAGTGGGGTGATGTAGAGTTGGTGAGGGTGGTGTCGAGTATGTAACTGGTATGCTGTGGTGTGAGATGGGTGTGGAGATGGTATGAGGTGGTGTAGGCTGTGAACCACAGATGGGTAAGTTGGGCTGGTATGGTATATGTATAAACTTGTGTGGCTTGGTGTAAGATGTTTGGGATGGTTGAGGGTAGATGTGGGCCGTGGGGAGAGTGTGGGGAGGTTTGGAGTGGTGTAGAGTGTTGAGTGACTATAAACTGGTACGAGATGAATGATGATAGTCATGGAGTGGATATCGAATGATGGGGCAAATCTGAACTGGTGTGAGGTGGGTATGAACTGGAGTAGAGTGGTTGTAATGATGAAGTTTGCCTACCCAGTTCCTTAAGTGGCTATGCCAAGGTGTTCAGAGTAGTTGCATGTTGTGAAGACGAACAGAAAAGTTATGAATAATGTAAAAGCACGAGAAGGAAATTGATGAGAAAGTGAGGATAATGGAGCCTGAATGAAAGGTAGGATGGGTGGCAGAGGAATAGAAATAGGATAGCTTGATGAAGGGAGGCTCGATGAAAAGATAATTGAAAAGGAAGGAAACATGAGAAGAGAGATGGTTGAAAGAAAAATGAATGAAAAAAGAAAGATTAGTAAAATACAGGGATGGATAAATGATGTGTAGATTGACGAAGAGGAAAGATGAATGAAAATGTGAAGTGGAAGAATGGCAGATCGATGGATAACTGGAAGCATGAATGAAAAAGTAAGACTGATGAAGGATAGTTTTAAAAAAATGGTTGGAAAGTGGATGGAGGAGGAGGAGGAGAGATGGATGACCTGAAGGTGGATGACAGAGAGTTGAATGATTGGTAGTGATGTACGG